>NC_060191.1:12138697-12338697 GCF_021184085.1 Oncorhynchus gorbuscha
GGCCACAGGTGGATGTGGACCGTAATGGAAATTACACTGTTCCTCAAGATCTTATTTGCAACATGCAAAATATAGTGCAATTTCCTTCTATGTGAGGGTTATAAGAAATTATCTAATCCAAGTTGGTCAGTGGGAGTCTGAGCTAACGGCAGCATTGAGACTGAGCTAACGGCAGCATTGAGTCTGAGCTAATGGCAGCATTGAGTCTGAGCTAACGGCAGCATTGAGACTGAGCTAACGGCAGCATTGAGACTGAGCTAACGGCAGCATTGAGACTGAGCTAACGGCAGCATTGAGTCTGAGCTAACGGCAGCATTGAGACTGAGCTAACGGCAGCATTGAGACTGAGCTAACGGCAGCATTGAGTCTGAGCTAACAACAGCTTTGAGACTGAGCTAACGGCAGCATTGAGTCTGAGCTAATGGCAGCATTGAGTCTGAGCTAACGGCAGCATTGAGACTGAGCTAACGGCAGCATTGAGACTGAGCTAACGGCAGCATTGAGTCTGAGCTAACGGCAGCATTGAGTCTGAGCTAACGGCAGCATTGAGACTGAGCTAACGGCAGCATTGAGACTGAGCTAACGGCAGCATTGAGTCTGAGCTAACAACAGCTTTGAGACTGAGCTAACGGCAGCATTGAGTCTGAGCTAACGGCAGCATTGAGACTGAGCTAACGGCAGCATTGAGACTGAGCTAACGGCAGCATTGGGACTGAGCTAACGGCACCATGGAGATGGAGGTGTAAGACACTGGGACAGAGGAATAGTCAGTGGCAGCAGGGGGAGCCTGCTGGGTGAAACTGGGAGTCTAACTGCTGGTGGATTCCTAACATGCTGTAGATCTCTACTGTGTTAGTCCCTCAGAGCACGCTTCCACTGCGCTCCGGGACTCTTTCAAAAGTCACTTTTGTCCCGATGCTTTCTGGGGGCTGTGAGGTGTTAAAAAGGTCAGCAGGGGAAGCTGACCCCAGAACAGATCCCTCATGCCCCAGTCCAGACTGCCAGTCTGCATTACTGAGAGGACTGAGGGGGGAGGAGCCTAGTGTCCTGCAAGGTGACCTCCCCAAACTCTACACACACACACACACACACACACACACACACACACACACACACACACACACACACACACACACACACACACACACACACACACACACACACACACACACACACACACACACACACACACACACACGTTTGCATGTCTACAATCTTACAGCTGTTGACATGTTCATGTTCACCCCAGTCACATATTAATATCCTTATATAGAATTACCACTGCAATTATGTGGTATGTAATGTGTTTCAGGTAATGTAACTCTTGCTTCCTTCCTTTGCTTCCTTGCCCCCCCCCCCCCCTGGCGTAAGTGAGTAAGTGAGTGGGCAGCTGTGAGTCCGGAGTAAAGACTTGAAGCCCCACCTTGCTACCCCTGTGGCCCTCTATCCCTTTCCCTCCTCAAACCAGCTCCCACCTCCCACTCCCGCTCTCCCTCCCCACTTCTGAGAGACATTGATACAGCAGTCAGCCACAAGCCTCGACTCTGCGTACTCCCTGGGCGACAAACCTGACAGATTCTCGGCCAGTGGATAGAAACATAAAACTATCACTCACCTCACTTGTCTGCCAGACACACAGACACACAACCCATCTACCCCTGACTCTACGCTATCTGCCTGTTTCTACCTCCTCCTCTTTGTAGAGCATACACACCCCCATCCTATGCTCTATCTGTCCATCTCTCACTCTCGTCTCTCCACCGTCCCAACCCCCATCTCGCTGTCAATGACCTCTCTATTTGCCATCTAACCCGACTCCTCCTTCTCTCACTCTCTCTCGTGCACAAGCGGACACACACACACACACACATACACACACACACGAGCACAAACGAGCACACACACACACACACACACACACACACACACACACACACACACACACACACACACACACACACACACACACACACACACACACACACACACACACACACACACACACACACACACACACACACACACACACACACACACACACACACACACACACACACACTTCTAATTTAGGTTCCATTCCAGGTAAATCGATGAATGGCAGCGTCTGCACTCACAGTCCTGTTCCTTTCACCATGTCTCATACTCAAACTCTTCCCATTGGTTCACTGGCTCCCAGCACAGGCTACTGTTTCAGATGGATTGATCTTTTCTGGTCTGCTGCTGTGGGAAAATACCTCTTTATTTTTCATCCTCCTACACTTGGAGTGGCAGATGTAACCTTATTTAGATATCAGCAGCTTGTTTACCCCTGTCGTGAAGTGATGGGGGGCAGGTGGATGCCTGTGATGTTGAGGGAAACACACTGGGTGTGTGAAGTGGAGGTGGAGGAGGTGGTGGAGGGGGGATGAATTGATGCCAATGGCTGCCTTTCTAAGAGTAGTATGATTGCATCTCTTCCAAACACATGGGCTTGAAGGGTCAGAGGGTTGGCAGGGCTCCCAATGATAGCATCGCTGTCCTACAGGTGTGTCCTACATGCCTTTGTGTCCCAGACACTCTATCAGGCTCTGTAAGGCTGTCACACCAGGCTGTCACACCAGGCTATCCTGGCCCCTGTAATGTCACCTGTAAAAGAAGCTGCAATGTTCCACTCTGCCTACATGGGCTGTGATTGACTGCACAGATGTAGGGAATATGTTTTATGTTTCTGCCGCTATCAAAATCAGGTCTCATTAAACTCTGTTATTTACGTTCATCACACCAGCCCCTTCCCCTCCTCGCTGCTGAGTCGTATCAAATCGCCGTGGCGATGTAGAGATTGTTAATTGCTGTCTAAATAACAGCTGTCTGTCGCAGCGAAGGAAATTCATGTTGAGGGAGGCACCAGTCATAATAAAACTGTCACACAGTATTTTATCAGGGCTGTTCCATTCCATGAAACGAGTCGCAAGGCTAGAGCCAACAGGGCTAGAGCCAACAAGGCGTACACAGTCTTCTCTTACTGCTGTCTCACAGTGTTTCTCTCTCAATTCAATTGAATTCAATTTAAGGGCTTTATTGGCATTAGAAACATATGTTATCATTGCCAAAGTGAACTAGATAATAAACAAAACTGTCAATCTCTCTGTCATTTAGTCTTTGTCTTTCTCATTGAAATGTAATTCTCTCTCTCATTCCTTTTTCCTCTATCTGTTTAAAGTGTGATTTTTGTTATTCTAAATTGTCAGTGTATTACTGTATCTCTCTCTCTCATTTGGTCTCAGACTCTCTTCATATCTATCTATCACTGTCTCACTCCCCCCCTCAAAGATATATTATTTCTGGTAAAATAAAACCCTCACTAATCTGGGTGAAACGCAGCACCTGGCCAACAGTGTTCAGTATCTATCCGGTGATTATGTGGTCACGTCCACTGCCTGCTGGGCTGGTTCAACGTTGCCGTCCTCACCGATATGACGGTTACAGTGTGTGTATATGTGTTTGTGTCTGTGTGTGTGTGTGTGTGTGCATGCATTCGTGTGTGTGTGTGTGTGTGTTACGCCGTGGGTGGGCAAGGCGGGTCTTGACCTAATGGAATAATCTCCACGACGAGGCTTTCTTTTGTTCCTCTACAAAGGGTCTTAGGTCGGAGAAATCCACCTCAGGTTTTACAGTGTGGAGTTAAACCTCTCAGACAAAACAGAACACAGACAGACAGCTCCTCCACCGGAGACCAATGGCCACAATCCATTAAAACACAGAGAGGCCTGATGTGTTTGGAGCCATTGTGCTGTTCCTGTTCCTAGCCCATTGATGTTTCTGCTCTACAGATTAGACAGAGGAAGCAGAACAGCTGTGGGTGTATGAGTGAGAAGTGTGTGTGAGGGAGTTAAAAGAAGAAAGTGTTAAGAGGAAGAAACCGAAAGGAAAGTTGGTGTTTATGTTCTGTATATGTGTGAGTTGTACACATGTCCAACTTTACACACACACACACACACACACACACACACACACACACACACACACACACACACACACACACACACACACACACACACACACACACACACACACACACACACACACACACACACACACACACACACACACACACACACACACACACACACACACACACAATCAGTGATAGGGCGTTTGGGCTGTGACCCTGGCAGCACATCCTGTGAGTGAGTCTGTAGACAGAGAGTTTAGGTGAGACAGACCAGGGCCAGCAGAGACAATACCACTGGACAAACATGGACCTATCCTTTTGACCTTTGACGCCTCTCACTGACCAGGGGGCAGGAGGACAAACAATGACAGACAGAGAAAAATACAGCCTGGAATATACAAGGTCTGAGGTTATCTGCCTTTGGTTTAAAGAGCAGGAACCCAGACTTCTTCAAAGAAATTGGAAATACAGACATTGTAATCCTACAAGAAACATGGTATAAAGGAGACAGACCCACTGGTTGCCCTCTAGGTTACAGAGAGCTGGTAGTCACATCCACCTAACTACCAGGTGTGAAACAGGGAAGAGACTCAGGCACAGTAAAACTACAGTAAAACTGTGCACTTACTGTTTTTCAGAGAGTAATGGAGGTGGAAGCACTGGAAAGACCACATTCATTTGTATTTATCGATGAAGCTGGATTTAACCTTGCCAAAACACGGCGCAGAGGAAGGAATGTTATAGGTCAAAGGGCTACTGTGGAGTTTCCAGGCCAAAGGGGGTGGGGGGAATATCAACATGTGTGCTGCAATGGCCAATGATGGTTTGCTTCTCAACACACCACTCATTGGCCCATACAACACAGAAAGGCTTATAGCTTTCCTATAACAGCTCTATGCTCAGCTAGTGCCAGCAGAACAGGGGGAGCCAGTAAGAAACCCCCAAGTTTTTGTCATAGTTTGCGATAACGTTGCTTTTCACCACTCTGCAGCTGTCACAGATTGGTTTGCAGCACATCACAGATGTATGGTTTTGTACCTGCCTGCATATTCACCCTTCCTCAACCCAATAGAGGAGTTTTTCTCTGCCTGGAGGTGGAAAGTGTTTGGTCACCACCCACATGACCAAATGTCTCTTTTGGAAGCCATGCGTGCCGGATGTGAGGACATGAGTCCAGAAGACTGCCAGGGATGGATAAGGCACTCCAGAAGGTTCTTCCCCAGGTGCATGGCAAGAGAAAACATTAGATGTGATGTTGAAGAAAACCTGTGGCCTGATGCTAGAGAGAGGCAGGATTAGCCCCTCAATTATTTGTTCGAATTACAGTATGTACTTTTAGTTTCTACCTTTTTTTTCTCATTACTGTAATTCCGTAAATTACTACAGACTATTGAAGCAAACTGCTAATTTTCATTTACCTTAAAGAAATGTTATGTTCTAAAAAATTTAATAAATCATCTGAAAGAATGTCACTATTTTCTTTGACGAAAATATTACTTTGTATGAAGTCACTGAAATTGTTGTATTTTCTGTACTGGTGTTTGATGCTAGTGTTTTTACTCTCAGTGTGTTCTGAGTGACAGTGTGTTATCTCAGTGAGGGTTGTGCATAGTGTTTGGCTGCACTGAGCGTGTTTTGAGCCATGTGTTAAGAGTTGTGTTGCTTGGAATGAGTTTTGCAGGTGATGTGAACTGTTTAGCTCAGGTGACTGTTGGTAGTGCAGACTGTAGTTAGAGTTTTGCACATGTGACTCCAGTTGTGCCCACTGTCGTTTAGCAATAAAAAAAACTGTAATCAGAGAGGCAACAAAGAGACCAAAGAAAACCCTGAATGGGCTGCAAAGCTCCACAGCGGAGATTGGAGTATATGACCATAGGACCACTTTGAGCCATACACTCCACAGAATTGGGCTTCACGGAAGAGTGTCCAGAAAAGGCCATTGCTTAAAGAAAAGAATAAGCAAACACGTTCGGTGTTCGCCAAAGGGCATGTGGGAGACTTTCCAACCATATGGAAGAAGGTACTCTGGTCAGAAGAGACTAAAATGTAGTTTTTTGGCCATCAAGGAAAATGCTATGTCTGGGGCAAACCCAACACCTCTCATCAGCCTGAGAACACCATCCCTACAGTGAAGCATGGTGGTGGCAGCATCATGCTGTGGGGAACTGGTCAGGATTGAAGGAATGGTGGATGGCGCTAAATACAGTGAAATTCTTGAGGGAAACCTGTTTCAGTTTTACAGAGATTTGAGACTGGGACGGAGATGCACCTTCAGCAGGACAATGACCCTAAGCATACTGCTAAAGCAACACTCGAGTGGTTTAAGGGGAAATATTTAAATGTCTTCTGTGGTATGACTTAAAGATTGGTGTACACCAGTGGAACCCATCCAACTTGAAGGAGCTGTAGCAAAAATGGGCACAAATCCATGGCTAGAGGTGCCAAGCTTTTTGAGACATACCCCAAGAGACTTGCAGCTGTATTTGCTGCAAAAGGTGTCTCTACAAAGTATTGACTTTGGGGGGGTGAATAGTTATGTACACTCAAGTTCTGTTTTTTTGTCTTATTTCGTGTTTGTTTCACAATGCCTGTGGTGTTGATGGTATCCTCAATGAAATGATCAAATATACAGACAACAAGTTCCAGTTGGCTGAACTAAAACTCTTTAACATTATCCTCAGCTCTGGCAACTTCCCCAATATTTGGATCAATTCACTGATCACCACAATCCACAAAGAGGAGACAAATTTGACCCCAAGAACTACCGGAGGATATGCATCAACAGCAACCTTGGGAAAATCCTCTGCATTATCATTAACAGCAGACTTGTACATATGCTCAGTGAAAACAATGTACTGAGAAAATGTCAAATGGGCTTTTTACCAAATTACCGTACGACAGACCACATATTCACCCTGCATACCCTAATTGACAAACAAACAAAACAAAGGCAAAAGTCTTCTTTTGAGTCAATTTGGCATGAGGGTCTGCTTGTCATGATCATGTGTAGAGACGGACCAAGACGCAGCATACGTAGAGTTCCACATCTTTATTATCAAGTGAAACTTCGAGCAAAAACAAATAAAGGACCAACGAAACGTGATTACGTGGTGCATAAACACTAAATAATATCCCACGAACACAGGTGGGAAAAACAGCAACTTAAATATGATCCCCAATTAGAGGCAACGATTACCAGCTGAGTCTAATTGGGAACCAAACCAAAACACCAACATAGACATTTTAAACTAGAACACCCCCTCATCACTCCCTGACCTACTACACCATAGAGAAACAAGGGCTCTCTATGGTCAGGGCATGCTAGTATCCCCCCCCCCCCCCAAAAAAAAGGTGCAGACTCTGGCCAAAACTCTGGCGCAGGAGGTTCCGCACCGTGGACCGTCACTGGAGGTTCCGTACCGTTGATCGTCACTGGAGGTTCCGGACCATTGACTGTTGCTGGAGGTTCTGGACCATTTACCGTCGCTGGAGGTTCCGGACCATTGACCGTTGCTGGAGTTCCAGACTGTGGACCATATCAGGAGGTTCCGGACTGTGGACCATCTTAGGAGGTTACAGACTGTGGACCGTCATTGGAGGTTCCGGACTGTGGACCGTCATTGGAAGTTCCGGACTGTGAAACGTCGCAGGAAGCTCTGGACTGTGAATGCGCACTGGAGGCCTAGTGCGTGGAGCCGGTACAGGTGGCACCGGACTGGTGACACGCACTTCAGGGCAAGTGCGGGGAGGAGGCACAGGACGTACCGGACTGGGGACACGCAGTTCAGGGCAAGTGCAAGGAGGAGACACATAACGTACCGGACTGGGAAGACGTACTGGAGACCTGGTGCGTGGAGCCGGCACAACTGGTACCGAACAGATGACAACCTCCGCACGGTGAGTGCGGGGAGCAAGCACAGGACGTACTGGGCTGTGGAGGCGCAATAGAGACCTGGTGCGTAGAGCTGGCACAAATTGTACCGGAACGATGACACACTCCGCACGGCGAGTGCGGGGAGATTGCACAAGACGTAATGGGCTGTGGAGGCGCACTGGAGACCTGGTGCGTGGAGCCGGCACAAATTTCACCAGACTGATCGCACGCTCCTCAGGACGAGAACGAGGAGCTAACTCCCTCCGTTTACTCCCCTCCAATTTCTCCATCCTCTCCCAGACGGGCTCTGGTCCCCGGCTCCGCCGACCACCCTGTGTGACCCACCCCCCGAAAAAAAGAATTGGGCTGTTTTTTGGGCTTTCTAAGTGGCCGCGAACCGCGCAGTTGTCACTGTTCTCCCTTCTCTCCTTGCGTCTGCCGCCAATGAAGGCGATCCTGTCCTGCCAGGATTTCCTCTCAAGTCCAGGATCCCTTCCCATCCAATATCTCCTCCCAAGTCCAGGATACCTTCTCCTCCTGGGCAAGCTGCTTGGTCCTGTTGTGGTGGGATATTCTGGTACGATCGGGTTAGAGACGGACCAAGGCGCAGCGTGCGTAGAGTTCCACATCTTTATTATCAAGTGAAACTTCGAACAAAAACAAATACAGGACCAACGAAACATGACTACGTGGTGCACAAACACAAAATAATATCCCACAAACACAGGTGGGAAAAACAGCTACTTAAATATGATCCCCAATTAGAGGCAACGATTACCAGCTGCCTCTAATTGGGAGCCAGACCAAAACACCAACATAGACATTTTAACCTAGAACACCTCCTCATCACGCCCTGACTTACTACACCATAGAGAAACAAGGGCTCTCTATGGTCAGGGAGTGACGCTGCTATACAAATTGTGTTGGGGGAAAACATACAACATTATAAAATGAATGTATACAAACAACAAGTGGGCGGTTAAAATGGGCAAAAAAAATGTTTCTTTCCACAGGGCTGGGGGGGTAAGACAGGGATGCAGCTTAAGCCCCACCCTCTTCAACAAATGTATCGACGAATTGGCGAGGGCACTAGAACAGTCTGCAGCACCTCACCCTGCTAGAATCTGAAGTCAAATGTTTACTGTTTGCTGATGATCTGGAGCTTCTGTCGCCAACCAAGAAGTGCCTACAGCAGTACCTAGATCTTCTGCACAGATACTGTCAGACCTGGGCCCTGACAGTTAATCTCGGTAAGACAAAAAATTATAGTGTTCTACAAAAGGTCCAGTTGCCAGAACCACAAATACAAATTCCATCTAGACACCATAGCCCTAGAGTTCACAAAAAACGATACATACCTCGGCCTAAACATCCGTGCCACAGGTAACTTCCACAAAGCTGTGAGCGATCTGAGAGACAAAGAAAGAAGGATCTTCAATGCCATCAAAAGGAACATAAAATTCAACATACAAATTCATATCCGGCTAAAAATACATGAATCAGTTACAGAATCCATTGTCCTTTACGGTTGTGAGGTCTGGGGTCCGCTCACCAACCAAGAATTCACTAAATGAGACAAACACCAAATTAAGACACTGCATGCAGAATTCTGCAAAAATATCCTCCATGTTCAACGTAAAACACCAAATAATGCATGCAGAGCAGAATTAGGCCAATACCCGCTAACGATCAAAATCCAGAAAAGAGACGTTGAATTCTACCACCACCTAAAGGGAAGTGATTCCCAAACCATCCATAACAAAGCCATCACCTACAGAGAAATTAACCTGGAGAAGAGTCCCCTAAGCAAGCTGGTCCTGGGGCTCTGTTCAAAAACACAAACAGATGCCACAGAGCCCCAGGACAGCAACACAATTAGATCCAACCAAATCATGAGAAAACAAAAAGAGGATTACTTGACACATTGGAAAGAATGTACAAAAAACAGAGCAAACTGAATGCTATTTGACCCTAAACAGAGAGTGCACAGTGGCAGAATACCTGACTACTGTGTCTGACCCAAATTTAAGGAAAACTTTTACTATGTACAGACTCAGTGAGCATAGCCTTGCCATTGAGAACGGCCACCGTGGGCAGATAAGGCTCTCAAGAGAAGACAGGCTATGTGCACACTGCCCACAAAATGTGGGCTGCAATTCTGTCACACCCTGATCTGTTTCACCTGCCTTTGTGCTTGTCTCCACCCCCCACCAGGTGTCTCCCATCTCTCCTCATTATGCCCTGAGTATTTATACCTGCCTTTGTGCTTGTCTCCAACCCCCTCTGTTGCCAGTTCGTCTTGTCCCGTCAAGTCCTACCAGCCTGTTCCAGTGTTTCCTGTACTCTAGTTTTTGGTTTTCTTAGTCTTCACAGTTCTGTCCCTTCTGCCTGTCCTGATCCTGCCTGCTGTCCTGATCCTGCCTGCCTGCCTGCTGTCCTGCCTGCCTGACTGCCTGCTGTCCTGATCCTGCCTGCTGTCCTGATCTTGCCTGCTGTCCTGCCTGCCTGACTGCCTGCTGTCCTGATCCTGCCTGCTGTCCTGATCCTGCCTGCTGTCCTGATCTTGCCTGCAGTCCTGCCTGCCTGACTGCCTGCTGTCCTGATCCTGCCTGCTGTCCTGATCCTGCCTGCTGTCCTGATCCTGCCTGCCTGCCTGCTGTCCTGCCTGCCTGACTGCCTGCCTGACTGCCTGACTGCCTGCTGTCCTGATCCTGCCTGCCTGCCTGCTGTCCTGCCTGCCTGACTGCCTGCTGTCCTGCCTGCCTGACTGCCTGCTGTCCTGATCCTGCCTGCCTGCCTGCTGTCCTGCCTGCTGTCCTGATCCTGCCTGCCTGCCTGCCTGCCTGCTGTCCTGCCTGCCTGCCTGCTGTCCTGCCTGCTGTCCTGATCCTGCCTGCCTGCCTGCCTGCTGTCCTGCCTGCTGTCCTGATCCTGCCTGCCTGCCTGCCTACCTGCTGTCCTGCCTGCCTGCTGTCCTGCCTGCTGTCCTGATCCTGCCTGCCTGCCTGCTGTCCTGCCTGCTGTCCTGCCTGCTGTCCTGCCTGCCTGCCTGCCTGCTGTCCTGCCTGCCTGCCTGCTGTCCTGCCTGCTGTCCTGATCCTGCCTGCCTGCCTGCTGTCATGATCCTGCCTGCCTGCTGTCCTGCCTGCTGTCCTGATCCTGCCTGCCTGCCTGCTGTCATGATCCTGCCTGCCTGCTGTCCTGCCTGCTGTCCTGATCCTGCCTGCCTGCCTGCCTGCTGTCCTGCCTGCCTGCTGTCCTGCCTGCCTGACTCTGATTTGGATTATGACTCTTTACCTGCCTTGACCTACCTTTTGTCTACGTCTTGTACTATAATAAACTCTGAGACTCGTACTATCCGCATCTGTGTCTGCATCTGGGTCTTAGCCTGATCCTTGTTAACTTCCTATCCTCCTGCCAAATGTATGACCATACTAGAGACACATATTTTCCTCAGATTACACAGATAAACAAAGAATTCAAAAAACAAATCCAATTTTGATAAACTCCCATATCTATTAGGTGAAATACCACAGTGTGCAAACACAGCAGCAAGATTTGTGACCTGTTGCTACAACAAAAGGGCAACCAGTGAAGAACACCATTGTAATTACAACCCATATTTATGTTTATTTATTTTCCCTTTTGTACTTTAAATATTTGCACATCATTACAACACTGTATATAGACATAATATGAAATTTGAAGTGTCTATTATTTTGGAACTTTTGTGAGTGTAATGTTTACTGTTCATTTTTTATTGTTTATTTCACTTTTATCTATTTCACTTGCTTTGGCAATGTAAACCTATGTTTCCCATGCCAATACAGCCCCATAAATATAAATGGAAAAATACAGTGACAGAGAGAGACAGAGGAAAAGACAGACACACAAAGAGAGAGACATGTACACATATGTTTCCCCTGCCAATAAAGCCCTTTGAATTGAATTGAATTCAGAGGGGGGGGGTAGAGGGGAGGGAGAGAAAGGGGAGAGAGAGGGGGACAGAGATTGAGAGATAGGGCAGGGAGATAGAGGGGGAGAGAGAGAGAAAGAGAGAGAGAGAGAGAGAGAGAGAGAGAGGGAGAGGGAGAGCGAGAGAGAGAGGGGAGAGAGAGGGGGGACAGAGATTGAGAGATAGAGGGGGAGAGAGAGAGAGAGAGAGAGAGAGAGAGAGAGAGAGAGAGAGAGAGAGAGAGAGAGAGAGAGAGAGAGAGAGAGAGGTGGAGGGAGAGGGGGACAGAGATTGAGAGATAGAGGGGGAGAGAGAGAGAGAGAGAGGTGGAGGGAGGGAGGAGAGAGAGAGAGAGAGAGAGAGAGGAGAGAGAGAGAGAGAGAGAGAGAGAGAGAGAGAGAGAGAGAGAGAGAGAGAGAGAGAGAGAGAGAGAGAGAGAGAGAGAGAGAGGGAGGGGGGGGGGACATAGATTGAGAGATAGAGGGGGAGAGCGAGAGAGAGAGAGAGAGAGAGAGAGAGAGAGAGAGAGAGAGAGAGAGAGAGAGAGAGAGAGAGAGAGAGAGAGAGAGAGAGAGAGAGAGGTGGAGGGAGGGAGGAGAGAGAGAGAGAAGATGGGAAAGGGAGATGGAGGAGAGAGAGAGAGAGAGAGAGGGGAGGGAGAGGGGGACAGAGATTGAGAGATAGAGGGGGAAAGAGAGAGTGAGAGAGAGGTGGAGGGAGAGGGGTGACAGAGATTGAGAGATAGAGGGGGGGGAGAGAGAGAGAGAGAGAGAGAGAGAGAGAGAGAGAGAGAGAGAGAGAGAGAGAGAGAGAGAGAGAGGTGGAGGGAGGGAGGGAGGAGAGAGAGAAGATGGGAAAGGGAGATGGAGGAGGGGTAAAAGAGAGGGAGGGTTGGGACAAATTTGAATTGAAGGTAAGAAATACATCAGTGTTTATTTAGTAATCAACCAATCAGCATTCAGGGCTTGAACCATCCAGTTTATAATTAGTATTATATTCTACACCATGGAAGGGTTCATTGGAGCAGTTGTTGAAAAAGTGATGCAAAAACATGAACACATCAAGACATAGAAAGTGTAATATCCAGGTTACATGCAATACGTTAATTAATGTGTACACCAACATAAATGAGTCTGGTGTGTGTATTGATGGAGATCTATCAATTCATGGCCATATGGCGTTGTTTTTAGTCAATGTTTTATAAAAGACGTTTGAGGATGTAAAAGGAATAAATATTTAAGAGGAAAACTAAAAGGAGAGTGTGTGTTAATGTAGTGTAGTGTCACTATGTGAAAGGCTTTATTGTTGTGGCTGGCTGACCAGCTGCCCAGACTTCATCATGGCTGCCTGAGCTACTGGAGCACATGGGAATCACATGGAGGATATCTGGATAATCCATGTCTTGCTTGTTCCTGAATTAGTGTGTGTGTCATGATGACATGAGAGCTGGGATAAACATGCCAACACATACAGCATGACACATTGAAAAACAAAAGGAGGAAGGGTCAGGAATCTACCAGGGTCAGAAGAGGGTGTGTGTGTGTGTGTGTGTGTGTGTGTGTGTGTGTGTGTGTGTGTGTGTGTGTGTGTGTGTGTGTGTGTGTGTGTGTGTGTGTGTGTGTGTGTGTGTGTGTGTGTGTGTGTGTGTGTGTGTGTGTGTGTGTGTGTGTGTGTGTGTGTGTGTGTGTGTGTGTGTGTGTGTGTGTGTGTGTGTGTGTGTGTGAGCATGTGGGTCCTGTATGTTAGTACTGACAGGCAGTCATAAAGATGTGTGTCCCTGTTCCCTTCTTGTGACTGATATGCTCCTAGCAGAGGCCACATAGCCCTGGTGTGTTTGACATCATTACAGATACTCTGTCTGAGTGTCAGGTTTCTGTCAGCCACAGGGTGACCTGTCCGCCTTTCTGGGAGAGGAGGGTGGGGGGCAGCAGGGCCCAGTCCGGACCCAGGACCGAGAGTTCAGGGTGGGGGACTATGGTGGGAGGGCAGGGGAACACGGAGACTGCTGAGGTGTTACAAGCTGTGAATTATGGAAGGCTAGTGGGGACCACACAAACCTAACCACAGGGATGTGAGACTCAGACCGACTTCCTGGGGAGAGGATGTCATCATGCAGGTGGAAGGAGGGGGTATACGATGGTGCTAGTGGGGGGTAATATCCTTTGACCCACTGCTCCACTACATCTTTATTTCATGGCTGACAGAGCGCATGCCAACGTGGCGTATGGAATTCTGCCTCTCTGCTGTGATTTATGAGCTTCAGCTGTTTCAAGCCAGCTGGCCCTCAGATGGGCCTCGGACTGAAAGAGGGAGAGAGAGAAGGAAGGAAGGAAAGAGGGACAGAGGGAAAAAGAGAGAGGGAGGGATAAAGAGAAAGCTAGATAGAGAGAGAGGGAAAGAAGGAGAGAGAGGGAATTAGAGATACACTCTTTGAAAAAAGGGTTCCAAAAGGGTTCTTCTGCTGTCCCCATAGGAGAACCCGTTTTGGTTCGAGGTAGAATCCTTTTTGGTTCTAGGTGGAACCCCTTTCTGTGGAAAGGGTTCTGCATAGAACCCAAAAGGGTTTTATCTGGAACCAATAATGGTTCTTCAAAGGGTTCTCCTATGCGGACAGCTGAAGAAACCTTTTTAAGTTTTAGATAGCACCTTTTTTCCTAAGTGTGTAAGGAGAGGGAAAGAGGGAGAGCTAGAGAGAGTGTGAGAAAGATGGGAGAGATAGAGAAAGAGAGAAGGATAAGGAGAGATGGAGGGAGAGAGAAAGATTTGGAGAGAAAGAGAGAGGGAGAGGTAAGGAGAGAGGGAAAGGGAGAAAAAAGGAAATGAATAGAGAAACAAGATGAGGAGAGGAGTGCAATAGGAGGTGTAGAGAGAGAGAGAGGGATAGAAGAGGGAGAGAAAAAAATGCTTGTTAAAACTTCTTGGCGCACCGATCCCTTTAGCGGGATCATTTTTCGTCAACATCCGCTGAATTGCAGAGCGCCAAATTCAAATTAAATTACTAAAAATATTTAATTTTCATGAAATCACATGTGCAATATAGCAAAACACAGCTTAGCTTGCTGTTAATCCACCTGGCATGTCATGTTTCAAAAAAGCTTTTCGGCGAAAGCAAACCAAACGTTTATGTAAGGACATCTCTCTCAGCAGACAAAACATGACAAACAGCTAGCAGTAGATTGATCACGAAAGTCAGAAAAGCAATAAAATGAATCACTTATCTTTGATGATCTTCGGATGTTTGCACTCACGAGACTCCCAGTTACACAATAAATGTTCATTTTGTTCCATAAACATTCTTTTTATATCCAAAATACCTCCATTTGGTTGGCGAGTTTTGTTCAGAAATCCACAGGCTCGTGCAGGTCATGACGGGCAGACGAAAATTCGAAAAAGCCATCCACTGACTCGATGTGATCTTTCTCGCTCATTTTTCAGAATAAAAGCCTGAAACTATGTCTAAAATCTGATCAGACCATGTGGAAGACATAGGAAAAGGAATCTGGTTGATATCCCTTTAAATGGAGGGAAGGTATGCAATGGAACAGGGAGGTTTCAAAATAGAAGGCACTTCCTCTTTGGATTTTCCTCAGGTTTTCGCCTGCAATATCAGTGCTGTTATACTCACAGACAATATTTTGACAGTTTTGGAAACTTTAGAGTGTTTTCTATCCTTATCTGACAATTATATGCATATTCTAGATTCTGGGCCTGAGATATAGGCAGTTTGATTTGGGTACGCTTTTCATCCAAACATCAAAATACTGCCCACCTACACTCGAGAGGTTTAAGAAAGTCATCTGCATTCAGCTCCCATACTCTTCATTGGTGTTGAGTAGGAAACCAAAATGTTTGGCTTGTTTTAGCCTATTAGCTGAGTGAGAGAGCCCATTGTGGGAGCGCTATTGAGCGGCCCTCAGCTCAAAGTGCTTATTGTCGGGCCGCTCACAGCTCAAGAATCAATGGCAGACTTGGGATCAGATTAGCCAGGTAATCGATGCTGTGCAGTAATATATTAACAGGGTAATTATAGACACTCACAGGGAGGTAAGGATGGAGGGAGAATACTAATTGTAATTCTATGCTATATAGAAGTTACACTGTAAATTACAGTAAGTGAGGGAAAGACAGTGAGACGGAGAAAGACAGACACAGAGAGGGAAAGAGGAAGAGAAAGAAATAGAAGGTTGAAACAACATTAGTTGAGGACAGATAAATCAATCAGTGAGAGAAGCAAATACACATTGAGAGATTTGGCCATAGACTTCTCCATATTTACTAAATATTGACAGAATGCGTTCTTCGCCAACAAGGTATTGTCTTGGAGAGTGAGAGATATAAAGAGTAGAAAGAGAGAATGAAAGAAAAGAAAGAGAAGGAGAGCTGCAACTGAGAAAGCACACATGGTCACATACACGCCCACACACACACCCTCTTTCCCCTACCCTACCCTACCCTACCCCAGCCCGGCTCACCCAGCCCACCCCCTGTTGAGGAGGTGTTAATCACATCACTAATGATAACACTTCACACTCTTGTCATAAAGACACATGCAGCAGTCAGGCTTTACATCTTAAATCTCTCCCCAGCAATTACTCTATGTTCAGCCACAGTGCCGTGTGTGTGTGTGTGTGTGTGTGTGTGTGTGTGTGTGTGTGTGTGTGTGTGTGTGTGTGTGTGTGTGTGTGTGTGTGTGTGTGTGTGTGTGTGTGTGTGTGTGTGTGTGTGTGTGTGTGTGTGTGTGTGTGTGTGTGTGTGTGTGTGTGTGTGTGTGTGTGTGTGTGTGTGTGTGTGTGTGTGTGTGTGTGTGTGTGTGTGTGTGTGTGTGTGGCCTAGTATGTGTAGCTTGTAGTATACATACACTGTATGTAGATGACTAGGAGGGAAATACATTTCCATCTGAAAATGACATTTCTCTGTATCAGCATGGGGTTTAGTCGCACTTCAGTTGGTTTTCAGACTCCTAACAACAACAACAGGTTTAAGATTCATTTCAGCTTGTTTCATTTCAATCTCACAAAGTGATAATGACTTACCCTCCAAGGGAAGTTACAAGAGAGACAGAACAAAGGGAAGAGAGTGAGAGAGAATGAGTACAGAACAACATTTAAAATATATATATTTCACCTTTATTTAACCAGGTAGGCCAGTTGAGAACAAGTTCTCATTTACAACTGCGACCTGGCCAGGACAAAGCAAAGCAGTGCGACACAAACAACAACACAGATTTACACATGGAATAAACAAACGTACGGTCAATAACACAATAGAAAAATCTGTATACAGTGTGTGCAAATGAAGTAAGGAGGTAAGGCAATAAACAGGCCAATAGTGGCGAAGTATTTACAATTTAGCAATTTACACTGGAGTGATAGATGAGCAGATGAGGATGTGCAAGTAGAAATACTGTTGTGCAAAAGAGCAGAAAAACAAAAACAAATATGCGGATGAGGTAGGTAGTGGGTTGGATGGGCTATTTACAAAATGGGCACAGTATATTTGCAGGGAGTTCATCTTGTCAATTTTATCCCTTCAATGGAGTGGGAGTCAGCAGGAGAAGCTGAATGATCTCTGAAAGGTTTTGTGAAGCAAAGCATTCTCAAACACTGATGGTCCAACTCGTCCGACTCCTGTTAACTGGTTAAAGGCTCCCAGATCCTTTGAAGGCCCTGGGTCTTTTGTCCGTGGGTGGGGATGGGCTTAACGGAGCAGGGAGGGCTTTGTATTCTCTCTGAGGCTTTGTGCCTTTGGCCGCCATATGGGAGAGAGAAAACAGCCATATAAGTACTTAAGCAAAGTTTATATTTGCCCAGGAATTTTCGCGGCTTTGCTTTACTTTAGTGGAAAAACAATAACGAGAGGCTGAGGAAGCGATGCTAGCTAACATTATAAGCAAAGTTCATATTAGCAATGGAAATTTCAACCTTGGCAGGAAAGCCCATCCACCATCCAAGTGGCTGTGCATAATGCACCGTTGGTTTAGAAATCTGCTCTTTTTGTTATTTTCTTCGAGTGTCTTAGAAAAGCGTGTGTTTTGACATTTGGAAATGAGTGCAACGGACGGATGTGAAGCGGGAGATACCCAACAAACCATAATGACGGTTTTCATCTCTTCGTCCAGACTTCTGTTTGCTGTTATTTATTTTTCTGTTCTTTCCTCTCAGACAGTAAATAAGCTTGTCCTCATGATGCCTGTGTTTAAAATCAAAGAGGCATAGCACAGATTTACAGTCTATGCGGTTTATGTATTGGCTGTTGGGAATATATTGAGAATCTGAGATGATTCGGTACAGTACAGATTGATAAGAATGTATAACACCTTTCATGAAGCTTTTATATATGCTTATGAATGCTTATAAAAGTATTGAGATGTGTAGTAGACGTGATTGCATCAGAGCGGACACACTAAGTGCTGCGATGAGTTGGGTAACGTTTTGCTCTCTGATTTCTGCCCTCCTTCCTGGCTCTGAGATTGTTGGTTGGCTTTAATTTATGACTCTGGCATCTCTCTTACCCAGACTGATATACACATCAATAACGATCCATGAAGGGCGTGAAAAACAAACCAACAGCTGAAGTGTGCTGTAAATACGTGCATCATCCCAATAGTAAAGACACTTCATTTTTCATGTCAGGTGACAATTAATCTTTCTGAAATGTGTGCTTTAACTAAACATCAAGGCCAAAATGGAGCTTACTCAACAATGACATCAATGACAAAATGTAGTTTACTCTACAATGACATCAATGACAAACCTTCATTTAAACTGAAACTCTAACTTGGCAATTTGGTTGCTGGAAATGTAGTTTTTTGGTACACAACAGTTCCCAACTATAGCTGGCAGTCTGGACTGGCATGGATAGCCAAACATCAGCACCAATGCACCCTGGGATATCAGCCAGGGTATGATTAGCCCAGTGCAGTGTGGGAGGTCAGTCAGGGTATGATTAGCCCAGTGCAGTGTGGGAGGTCAGTCAGGGTATGATTAGCCCAGTGCAGTGTGGGAGATCAGTCAGGGTATGCTGCCCTACAAATTACAACTTCAATACTCAATTCTTAAGGGGTAATTGAATGCATATGACAAGTGGTTACTGCCCTAAAATAGATTGCTGTGTTTCAGTGTCTCGGGGGAGAACACAATTAGTGGAGAGTCAATGTTAGAATGAAAGTCCTGGACCTTTGGAAGAAATTACCCACCATCTGAAAACCATAAAGAAAATCATACATCTACCCGTTTCAATAAAATCAAAGCAGCAAGGTTATACTATCAACAAATCAAATATATAACAGTCTTCACTGTACTATATATGTGTCTTGGTTGTTTAAAACATCACCACAGAGACAGACATATTCCCAACCCTGCAATATGATGTCCTACATAATGTCCTATTCACTATCGCTTTATTCTCTTTCACATTAGTGGAGTTATTGAAGCTCTTCAAACAAATGCTTGTTGTCTGTGTACTGAACCATCTGTCTGGCACCAGAGCAGAGAAAAGAGAGAAAGAGGAAGAGAGAGAAAATAAAGAGAGAGAGACCTAAGGAGAAAGAGAGAGATGACGATGAAGAGAGAGAGAGATGGAGATCGAGCAAGAGAGAGAGAGATCAAGAGAGAGATAGAGAGAGAGACACATCCATGGCCACCCTCCCTGCCAGCTACATCTATTCATGCAGCTTAACCAGCCGTGAGATCGGCCTGGAATACCAAGTATTCCTCTCCTCCTCTCCCCCTATCCACCCTTCTCTGCATCTCTTCCCTGAGTAAACCCAAGGGTCTCATCCCCCTTCCCCCTCACACTTTGCCCATGGGGACCTAGCTAGCTCAGACAGGTTGGTTTCCAGGGCGATGCTGTAGGAGGTCAGAGGGCCTGTGGGAGTGGTGAGGAGGGATACAAAAGGACGGGCGATGGGTCCATCTGGACGAGTGACCTGACATAATTAGATATCAATCCTCCTCCAAGGGATGGGGAGGAGGGAGGGCTGAGAGAGAAGGGGGCAGAAGGGGATAGAAAGAGAGAGAAAGTGTAGTTGATTGGGGCTGATAGATATGGGGAAGGGGGAGAAAGGAGAGAGGGAGAGATTGAAGTGGGAAGAGAGGAAGAGAGAGAAAGCGAGATGGAGAAAGAAGGGGGTGGGGGGAAAGGAGAAAGAGAGAGTCAGTTTTAAATGCTAAGCTGATTAGCAAAGCATGTGTTTGCTGTTGAGCTGAGGTGTGTGTGTGTGTGTGTGTGTGTGTGTGTGTGTGTGTGTGTGTGTGTGTGTGTGTGTGTGTGTGTGTGTGTGTGTGTGTGTGTGTGTGTGTGTGTGTGTGTGTGTGTGTGTGTGTGTGTGTGTGTGTGTGTGTGTGTGTGTGTGTGTGTGTGTGTGTGTGTGTGTGTGGGATTAATCTGTCTGCCTGTCTCATATTGACATTTATTGGCCAGGAGATGATTGGAGAGGAGGATGAGGATGAGGAAGAGAGGGAAGAAGAAGAGGAGACAGATGGCATTGGCATGTTGGCTCTGTGCCATCCTGGCACACTGGTGTCCATCAACACCATTTAAAATACAGGTGTCTTTCCGTCAACACCTGGGTCTCCTCTTTAACTCTGGTTACATGATATATGCATAATAAACAATACGGACGCCTGACTGATATTGGCTTGCAATCATAATTATCTCTGTCAAAATACTGTACCTCCTCCCACTTCTCACTGGTGATGGTGGCATGATGTTTTGAGTAAAGAGTGAAGACATTTTAAGCGCTGATGGTGTCATTCAGTCAATATATGATACCATGGAGACTTGCCTCATTTCCCTCAGTTTGATGAGCTGATTTAAGCTATGTCATCCAATTTGGTGACCTGTGAGCCGAGGCCATGTGTGTGTTGTGGTTATGAGAGGGACAACAGGTTGTCTCTATGGGGGATTCAACTATTCATTCACTCTGTCTGGACATTGATGGAGTCATGCTGCTTTGTTGCTCGTTCCAAACTAAGAGACAGTGATAGTCTACTGAAGGTGATGTGTAAGATATATTTAGTGTTGTATATATCTATAGGCGGGGGATGGGGTGTAAGTGTAGCATAGATGGTTGGGAGCCGAGCCTGTGTGACACAGGAAGGTGGTGGCATCTTAATTAGGGAGGATGCAGTGGAATTAGTGGAATGGTATCAAATATATCAAACTGTGTGTCATGAGTAACCTTGCATTTGCACCCACAGCTAATACCAATGTCTTGTGGCACAGCATACCTGAGTTTGGACATGTTAGCTCATGAACATACAATCTTACATAGATTAAACACTCTTCTCTTGCATAGATTTATAGAGAGGGAGATGCAGAGGAGAGAAAATGAAGGCAATGTAACAGGCGAGAGGAGAGAAAAGGCAAGTGTTTTTGTGTTGGTTTGTTGGAGGCTTGTTTTAAGTGAAATAAGGTGTAATTATCAGGAGGAAAAGAGCCAGAGGCGCCTGTGGAACAATGCAGGGCTCTATGCAGGGCGGTAGTGTGAGTTAAGCACTCTCAGCTGTGCTCACACTGTCAGCATGTTTACCCCGCATTCACAACCTGAGCCTCTCTCTCTCTCTCTCTCTCTCTCTCTCTCTATCAGTCCCCCTGCTCTCTCTCTCTCCCTCACGCCCACTCTCACTCCCCCTCCCTCCCATCAGTCCCCCTGTCCCCCTCTCTCTCTCTCCCTCACGCCCTCTCTCTATCAGTCCCCCCTCTCTCTCTCTCTCCCCCTCACAGTCCCCCCTCTCTCTCTCTCCCTCACTCCCACTCTCTATCAGTCCCCCCACCTCTCTCTCTCTCTCCCTCACTCCCACTCTCTATCAGTCCCCCCACCTCTCTCTCTCCCTCACTCCCACTCTCCCCCTCTCTTTCTGAGATACAGTATGTGATGTGTGGGAGCAGGAGTGTGCATATTTACTTTAGAGATAGGTGTTAAATTTCACCTTTACTTGTTAGTAAACACAAGCCATGTACTTATCAGAGACTTTATTACCGGCTGACATAATACAACTGTTTTCTTTAAGAGAGAGGAGAAGTGATGGGCTGTGAGAAGAGAGTGTGTCTTTAGGGATAGTAGAGATCTATTTAGGATGTGTTTGCTAAGATTAAACACGAAGGTGAGAACCAGACATACCTGAGTGGTCATGTTACTCACAGTGCCGAGGAGAGGTAGGAGAAACTATGATGCCACACATAGGCACACAAACACATATGCACACACACTTTTTTTTTTAAAATATTGTAAAAGAAGATTCAAAATGGTGACCTAGTCTAGCGGATCTGATCTGGTTGAACAACACATGCAAGCACTTCCAGCTGCAGACATTTGATGCATTTACATGCAAATGATTTTACATTTGACTCAAACTTCTGACAGAACGTTATGTGGGTATTGGCTCCAGTGGGGAATGATTTGAGCTGAGTGGGAGCAGAGGCTACTAAGTGAATCATTATTTTAGTAATTAATCACAGCAGAAGAGGTCCGTGGGGCTCTGTAATGTGGTGAACCATCACAGCTGGAACTGCTGTTTTAGGCTCCCAAACTAACTCATGAAGCTTAATTAACTAGGCTTTAGCCACGTACAGCAGGCCGCACAGAGCTTCAAGTCAAAGGAGTTACAAAAACAAAAGGCTTCACAAGGTTTCCAGTTAAACAAACAAAAGTTGAATCCAAAGTTTCATTTTCTCTACAGGAATCCAATTTGAAAACTACTGAGGTCAAACAATTGTCTTTACTGGTTGTGGTCCACTTAGTTCTACCCTCGGCCCTGAGTTATTTTAACGAGACATAATTTACCTGAGGTGATTTGACACAGTACATGGTATCTCTCTTTGTTTTTGAAGGAGACTGGCGGTGCGTGGCGGAGTGAGTGGAGCGGGGGATGGATGATGATATCATTAGCAGGGTAATTATTAGGTCATATGGTCTTTATGAGGGATATCAGAGCCCAGGCACGATCCCCTTCACACAACTGGGTCTGATCCAAATACATGAATTAGCCGAAAGTGTTGAATTGAATAAAAATATGAAAAGGTTAAGCCTATCTGCTATCCTACTGGACTGATTATTAGTGTTCCCTATATCACGTACATAATATCTTTAATCACTTGTTGTTGGTCATTAATGAGAACACTGTCAAGGAAAACTAACCGATGGTGTAATTTTAGACTAAGTCCTTGAAACAAAAGGATAATTAAGGTAAAATTAAATAATAAATAATAAAAGGTAAAAATAAAGTTTTTATGCTGCAAATGAAAGAAACATAAATACAAAAGTTTCACTTGTCATGTTGGATATTTTAATAGCCTGTAATTGTCCACGCCACATCTAAGACTAATGAAGACATAACCGTGGGTAGTAGAGGTGCAGAGGGTGCTGCAGCACCCCCTGATAAATCCCCACCAAATTAGTTTACTAGGACTTTATTACTCCTGTATGAGCGGAGAAAATTACTCGTCAGACAATATGTAGTTTCACAGTGTGTACAAGGCCTTGAAAAAGTATTCATCCCCCTTGGCGTTTTCCTATTTTGTTGCGTTACAACCTGTATTTAAATAGATTTTTATTTGGATTTCATGTAATGGACATACACAATATAGTCCAAATTTGTGAAGTGAAAATGAAAAAAAAAAAACGGAAAATGTAATACATGGAAAGAGTGCACATGTATTCACCCCCTCTGCTATGAAGCATATAAATAAGATCTGGTGCAAACAATAACCTTCAGAAGTCACATATTTACATTTACATTTACATTTAAGTCATTTAGCAGACGCTCTTATCCAGAGCGACTTACAAATTGGTGCATTCACCTTATGACATCGAGTGGAACAGTCACTTTACAATAGTGCATCTAAATCTTAAACGGGGGGGGGGTGAGAGGGATTACTTATCCTATCCTAGGTATTCCTTAAAGAGGTGGGGTTTCAGGTGTCTCCGGAAGGTGGTGATTGACTCCGCTGTCCTAGCGTCGTGAGGGAGTTTGTTCCACCATTGGGGGGCCAGAGCAGCGAACAGTTTTGACTGGGCTGAGCGGGAGCTGTACTTCCCCAGTGGTGGGGAGGCGAGCAGGCCAGAGGTGGATGAACGCAGTGCCCTTGTTTGGGTGTAGGGCCTGATCAGAGCCTGGAGGTACTGAGGTGCCGTTCCCCTCACAGCTCCGTAGGCAAGCACCATGGTCTTGTAGCGGATGCGAGCTTCAACTGGAAGTCAGTGGAGAGAACGGAGGAGCGGGGTGACGTGAGAGAACTTGGGAAGGTTGAACACCAGACGGGCTGCGGCGTTCTGGATGAGTTGAAGGGGTTTAATGGCACAGGCAGGGAGCCCAGCCAACAGCGAGTTGCAGTAATCCAGACGGGAGATGACAAGTGCCTGGATTAGGACCTGCACCGCTTCCTGTGTGAGACAGGGTCGTACTCTGCGGATGTTGTAGAGCATGAACCTACAGGAACGGGCCACCGCCTTGATGTTGGTTGAGAACGACAGGGTGTTGTCCAGGATCACGCCAAGGTTCTTAGCGCTCTGGGAGGAGGACACAATGGAGTTGTCAACCGTGATGGCGAGATCATGGAACGGGCAGTCCTTCCCGGGAGGAAGAGCAGCTCCGTCTTGCCGAGGTTCAGCTTGAGGTGGTGATCCGTCATCCACACTGATATGTCTGCCAGACATGCAGAGATGCGATTCGCCACCTGGTCATCAGAAGGGGAAAGGAGAAGATTAATTGTGTGTCGTCTGCATAGCAATGATAGGAGAGACCATGTGAGGTTATGACAGAGCCAAGTGACTTGGTGTATAGCGAGAATAGGAGAGGGCCTAGAACAGAGCCCTGGGGGACACCAGTGGTGAGAGCGCGTGGTGAGGAGACAGATTCTCGCCACGCCATCTGGTAGGAGCGACCTGTCAGGTAGGACGCAATCCAAGCGTGGGCCGCGCCGGAGATGCCCAACTCGGAGAGGGTGGAGAGGAGGATCTGATGGTTCACAGTATCGAAGGCAGCCGATAGATCTAGAAGGATGAGAGCAGAGGAGAGAGAGTTAGCTTTAGCAGTGCGGAGCGCCTCCGTGATACAGAGGAGAGCAGTCTCAGTTGAATGACTAGTCTTGAAACCTGACTGATTTGGATCAAGAAGGTCATTCAGAGAGAGATAGCGGGAGAGCTGGCCAAGGACGGCACGTTCAAGAGTTTTGGAGAGAAAAGAAAGAAGGGATACTGGTCTGTAATTGTTGACATCGGAGGGATCGAGTGTAGTATTTTTCAGAAGGGGTGCAACTCTCGCTCTCTTGAAGACGGAAGGGACGTAGCCAGCGGTCAGGGATGAGTTGATGAGCGAGGTGAGGTAAGGGAGAAGGTCTCCGGAAATGGTCTGGAGAAGAGAGGAGGGGATAGGGTCAAGCGGGCAGGTTGTTGGGCGGCCGGCCGTCACAAGACGCGAGATTTCATCTGGAGAGAGAGGGGAGAAAGAGGTCAGAGCACAGGGTAGGGCAGAGTGAGCAGAACCAGCGGTGTCGTTTGACTTAGCAAATGAGGATCGGATGTCATCGACCTTCTTTTCAAAATGGTTGACGAAGTCATCTGCAGAGAGGGAGGAGGGGGGGGAGGGGGAGGAGGATTCAGGAGGGAGGAGAAGGTGGCAAAGAGCTTCCTAGGGTTAGAGGCAGATGCTTGGAATTTAGAGTGGTAGAAAGTGGCTTTAGCAGCAGAGACAGAGGAGGAAAATGTAGAGAGGAGGGAGTGAAAGGATGCCAGGTCCGCAGGGAGGCGAGTTTTCCTCCATTTCCGCTCGGCTGCCCGGAGCCCTGTTCTATTTAGTTAAATAAAGTCCATCTGTGTGCAATCCAAGTGTCACATGATCTCAGTATATATACACCAGTTCTGAAAGGCCCTAGAGTCTGCAGCACCACTAAGCAAGGGGCACCACCAAGCAGGTGGCACCATGAAGACCAAGGAGCGCTCCAAACAGGTCAGGAACAAAGTTGTGGAGAAGTACAGATCAGGGTTGGGTTATAAAAAAACATCAGAAACTTTGAACATCCCATGGAGCACCATTAAATCCATTATTAAACAATGTCAAGAATGTGGCACCACAACAGACCAGCCAAGAGAGGGCCGCCCACCAAAACTCATGGACCAGGCAAGGAGGGCCTTAATCAGAGAGGCAACAAAGAGACCAAAAATAACCCTGAAGGAGCTGCAAAACTCCACAGCGGAGATTGGAGTGTCTGTCCATAGGACCACTTCAAGCCATACACTCCACAGAGCTGGGCTTTACGGAAGAGTGGCCAGAAAAAGAGCCATTGCTTAAAGAAAAAATAAGCAAACGCGTTTGGTGCTCGCCAAAAGGCAAGTAGGGAGACTACCCAACCATATGGAAGAAGGTACTCTGGTCGAAAGAGACTAAAATTGAGATTTTTGGCCATCAAGGGTAACGCTATGTCTGGGGCAAACCCAACACCTCTCATCACCCTGAGAACACCATCCCTACAGTGAAGCATGGTGGTGGCAGCATCATGCTGTGGGATGTTTTTTATTGGCAGGGACTGGGAAACTGGTCAGAATTGAAGGAATGATGGATGGCGCTAAATACAGAGAAATTCTTGAGGGAAACCGGTTTCAGTTTTACGGAGATTTGAGACTGGGATGGAGGTTCACCTTCAAGCAGGACAATGACCCTAAGCATACTGCTAAAGCAACACTCGAGTGGCTTAAAGGGAAACATTTAAATGTCTTGGAATGGCCTAGTCAAAGCCCAGACCTCATGCCAATTGAGAATCTGTATACCAGCGGAACCCATCCAACTTGAAGGAGCTTGAGCAGTTTTGCCTTGAAGAATGGGCAAAAATCCCAATGGGTAGATGTGGCAAGTTTATAGAGACATACCCCAAGAGACTTGCAGCTGTAATTGCTGCAAAAGGTGGCTCTACAAAGTATTGCCGTTTGGTGGGAGAACATTATGCACACTCAAGTTTATATTTTTTTGGTCTTATTTCTTGTTTGTTTCGCAATAAAAAAATTGCAACTTCAAAGTGGTAGGCATGTTGTGTAAATCAAACGATACAAATCCC
Source organism: Oncorhynchus gorbuscha (assembly GCF_021184085.1). Classification (NCBI taxonomy): domain Eukaryota; kingdom Metazoa; phylum Chordata; class Actinopteri; order Salmoniformes; family Salmonidae; genus Oncorhynchus; species Oncorhynchus gorbuscha. Next base: position 12,165,509 of record NC_060191.1, read on the forward strand.
CCCAAAAATCTGATTTAATTCCAGGTTTTAAGGCAACAAAATAGGAAAAATGCCAAGGGGGGTGAATAACTTCGCAAGCCACTGTATATGTGTGCGTGCATTTGTGCTTTATTGTGTGTGTGTGTATTTGTGTTCACTTATGCGTGTGTGTGTGCACGTGCGTACATGTGTTTGTGTGTGTCTCACAGTTAAACTTTATCATCCAGTCCCTCCACCGAGTTAATTATTGTAGCTGCTAAATGCACCATTAAGCAGAGCTGAGTATATCCCAGCACCTGTAAAAGGCTGTTAGACATGACCAACGTGCATAACTTGTGTTCAAAACTCATTTCAATCTCACCAAAGACATTGCACAGCCAAAAAACACTCGCTCTATGAACACAGATATAGACACATACACACACAAGTGGACACACACACACACACACACACAAGTGGACACACACACACACACACACACACACACACACACACACACACACACACACACACACACACACACACACACACACACACACACACACACACACACACACACACACACACACACACACACACACACAAACACAGAAAAATAAGGTACATTAAAGATCATGATCATGATCAGGATCATGTGGTGTCAGAGGATAGAGGAAGCTTACAGCAGTGAGTGACATCTCTCATCTCCACAGAGCCAGCAGACACAAGCCTGGGTTATAGGGATTAGGACAAAACAAAACAGTTTATTCAACCCATCACACACATCCTAAAGGCTACAGACTGTGTGTGTGTATGTGTGTTTGTGTGTGTGTTCATGTATGTGTAAATGTGTGTGTGTGCTTGAATGCGTGTGTGTGTGTTCACCCTTTTTATCTGTCAATCTGGTCTGTTAGGCAAAAACAATCTCATGCAGTTATACAATGATGAATGTAGACAGAACACAATAGAAGACCATCCTAACTGTTTTCTGGTGCACTAGTTTGTATCACTCATAACTGTCACATGGCGTTGCTGATGTGATGTGACACATGACAGCGGAAACATCCAACCCCCTGCAGTACCAGAGAGGAGAGAGGGCTAGATGCATGTCTGTCTCTTATAAACATCCAGCCCCATGCAGTACCAGAAAGGAGAGAGGGCTAAATGCATGTTTGTCTCTTATAAACATCCAGCCCCCTGCAGTACCAGAGAGGAGAGAGGGCTAAATGCATGTCTGTCGCTTATAAACATCCAGCCCCCTGCAGTACCAGAGAGGAGAGAGGGCTAAATGCATGTCTGTCGCTTATAAACATCCAGCCCCCTGCAGTACCAGAGAGGAGAGGGGGCTAGATGCAGGTCTGTCTCTTATAAACATCCAGCCCCCTGCAGTACCAGAGAGGAGAGAGGGCTAGATGCAGGTCTGTCTCTTATAAACATCCAGCCCCCTGCAGTACCAGAGAGGAGAGGGGGCTAGATGCAGGTCTGTCTCTTATAAACATCCAGCCCCCTGCAGTACCAGAGAGGAGAGGGGGCTAGATGCAGGTCTGTCTCTTATAAACATCCAGCCCCCTGCAGTACCAGAGAGGAGAGAGGGCTAGATGCATGTCTGTCTCTTATAAACATCCAGCCCCCTGCAGTACCAGAGAGGAGAGGGGGCTAGAGGCAGTTATGTCTCTTAAATTTCAAGGAGACTTTTACTGCTGCTTCCAGCCCCACTGCAGTTAAACTTCACACCCTTTAAGCACATGTTTTGAAACAGCGGCATGTCCTCAATGTTTTGACTGACAGGCCCTAGCCCTCCCACTGGTAGACACCAAACATTAGATGTGGAATGGAGTAGGTATGGGGGTCTCAGTTGGTTTAGTCCAACCGAGTCTTTCTCAGGGGGATGTTTCTGTTCTGTCAGTCCTGGATCCTGACATGGGGCATTTCTTCTCTTTCTGTCTTTCTTTTTTCTTTCTTTCCTCCCCTCACTCTCTCTCACTCTCTCCCTCCCCCACCCCCTCGGCCTACTAAGATGGACGAGGATTGTCAAGCCAATTAGGACACCGTGACATCACTGGGTCCCTGGAGCCATGGTGAGATGCATTCCTTCTTGGCCTTGGGATTCTGTTTGACTGGTAAATGGAACGTGAACATATGAATGTTCACGTTTTTTTTAAAGAAACTTGAACATTCATATGTGACAAATATGGTTTATTAACAAAGTGAACCTTGTATGTATTGAGAGACGCAATGATGGGGATGGGGTGAGAGAAGCACCGAGCGGGAAGAGGAAAATGGTGTACGTATGTATGGGTGTGTGTGGTATGTATGTATGTGTATGTATGTGTGTACGCGTATATATGTGTGTATGCATGTGTGTATGTATATGTATGTGTGTGTATGTATATATATATATATATATATATATATATATATATATATATATATATATATATATATATATATATATATATATATATGCGTAGGTATATGTAAGTGAGTGCTGTTTTTTTGCTTTGTCTCTGTTGTTGTATCTGTATGGGTGAAAATTGTGAAATTCCAATAAAAACACTGTTACAAAAGAAAAGAAAAGAAAAGAAGAAAAGAAAACAAAAAAACAAAGTGAACCTTAATTTCCATTGACAGATAGTCATTCTAACACTGCCAAACAACACACATAACCAAAGACATGATTTATCCACACATAAAACCCACATATCGGATGAATAGAAATGTATGTATAAATGAATGGCAACTGATTAAGTGGGCTGTGGTCAAAGCCATTGGCTGGGCAGTGGAAGGTCATAGGTCGCGACTCTGTGAGATGATTCATGGAGAGTTGACCCGGTGTAACCATGAATCCATGTTGGACACGGCCAATCGGCCAATCAGACTGAACACAATCACTTCAAAGGTTCTAGTCAGCCAGCGGTCCATCAGAGTCAGGGCACAGGAGAGCCAATGAAACATCCGGACAGGTTTCTGGCTCTGAGAGATCTATCAAAAGAGAAATCAACATGTTCAGTATTTATCACTATGCATATCCTCTAGGTCAGGTATTCCCATGTACGCGCAATGCCGTCGGGGATACACCAACTAAAAATGTGATTAAAAAAAATACAAATAAAATTCAAACAGTCCATTTATATTTTCCAACAGGCTGTACATTTGGCTGAGGGTTTATATCTCACCTGAGTAGCCTCGTTTCTCTGCCCAAAATAAAATGAAACCATCTATTGTTCAGCGAAATAACACAATTGTCAAATACAGGTAGCCTAGTCAAATAATTAACATCCAGTCACATTAACCATTACTCTCTCGCGGGAATTCCACTAACAGTCCCTATGTAGCCAAACTTAGCTGCTGCTCATTCCATTTCCTTGAAAACTGACAAATGGTTCAAAAGAAGTAAGGCCTGCGTCCATAGAGACACATACCAGCTCTACTGGTAGTACTGTTACTACCAGCAGTACTACACCTGCACCTGTCGTCGACACAACTTGTTCTGCTTCCACGAACACATCCACAATTCTACATTTGTTGTTAGCCCAGCTAGCATGGACACTGACAGTTGTGAATCTGATGCAGCCGAAGAGCTACCGTCCCCTAACCCAGGAAAGCACCAAACAACAGACAGGGACATTGGACCATCGAAGAGGTGCAAATATGATGAGAACTATATTGATTAGGGGTTCATTTATATTTGGAGTGGTGCCTTTCCTCTGCCACAGTGTGTTATATGTGCAAAATAACTATCTCACAACTCAATGAAACCTTCACTCTTGCACAGACATTTGGAAACAAAACATGCCAATTTTAAAAATAAGCCGTGGGAGTTTTTTGAGCAAAAATTAAGACGACTTTGAGTAGTTAGACATGTGTAAAATCAACAGATACCATTAATAAGAAGGGGCTAGAAGCGTCTCATATGGTGAGCTACCGAGTGGCTAGGAAAGGCAAGCCCCATACTATTGTGGACTGACAGTAATTCTTCCTGCTTCCCCGGATATGGCTGGGACAATTCTGGGGGAAAAGGCTCAAAGAACTAGTCAGACAATGTCTTCATCAAACAACACTGTTTCACGATGCTTCAGGGACATGGCAGGAGATGTTTTGAAACAATTACTGCTTCGCATACAAGCCAGTGAATTCTATGTGTTACAGCTGGATGAGTCAACAGATGTGGCTGGCCTGGCACAGCTCCTGGTATATGTCTGTTACGTTTATGGGGGCTAAATTAAGGAAGACATCATCTTATGCAAACCACCGGAAACCAGGACAACAGGAGAGGATATATTTAAATTACTGGACAGCTTTGTGACACCAAATCCATCAGACTTTGGTGGTCAAGATGTGTTGGTATCTGTACTGATGGTGCAAAAGCCATGACGGGGAGACATAGTGGAGTGGTAACACACGTACAAGCAGTTGCTCCCGACGCCACTTGGGTCCACTGCAGCATCCACCGAGAGGCTCTTGGGTCCACTGCAGCATCCACCGAGAGATTCTTGGGTCCACTGCAGCATCCACCGAGAGGCTCTTGGGTCCACTGCAGCATCCACCGAGAGGCTCTTGGGTCCACTGCAGCATCCACCGAGAGGCTCTTGGGTCCACTGCAGCATCCACCGAGAGGCTCTTGGGTCCACTGCAGCATCCACCGAGAGGCTCTTGGGTACATTGCAGCATCCACCGAGAGGCTCTTGGGTCCACTGCAGCATCCACCGAGAGATTCTTGGGTACACTGCAGCATCCACCGAGAGGCTCTTGGGTCCACTGCAGCATCCACCGAGAGGCTCTTGGGTACACTGCAGCATCCACCGAGAGGCTCTTGGGTACACTGCAGCATCCACCGAGAGGCTCTTGCTGTTTTCTTTACTGACCATAATTTTCACTTGTCTGGCCGCTTGCATGATGACAAGTTTCTCACATCACTGGCCTATCTGGGTGATGTTTTTTCTCACCTGAATGATCTGAGTCTAGGATTACAGGGACTCTCCGCAACTATATTCAAAGTGCGGGACAAAATTAAGGCTATGATTAAGAAGTTGGAGCTCTTCTCTGTCTGCATTAACAAGGACAACACACATGTCTTTCCATCATTGTATGATTTTTTTGTGTTCAAATGAGCTCAAGCTTACGGACAATCTCAAATGTGATACAGCGAAGCACCTGAGTGAGTTGGGTGCACAATTATGCAGGTACTTTCCCGAAACGGATGACACAAACAGCTGGTTTCATTATCCCTTTCTTTTTAAATCATTTTTTTACCCCTTTTTCTCCCCAATTACATGGTATCCAATTGGTAGTTACAGTCTTGTCTCATCACTGCAACTCGCATACGGACTCGGGAGAGGTGAAGGTCAAGAGCCATGATTCACTGAAACACGACCCAACCAAGCCATACTGCTTCTTGACACAATGCCCACTTAACCCGGAAGCCAGCCACACCAATTTGTCGGAGGAAACACCGTACACCTGGTGTCCGTGTCAGCGTGCACTGCGCCCGGCCCGCCACAGGAATTGCTAGTGCTCAATGGGACAAGGACATCCCTGCCGGCCAAATCCTCCCCTAACCTAACGACTCTGGGCCAATTGTGCGCCACCCCTTGGGTTTCTCAGTCATAGCCTGCTGCGACAGAGCCTGGACTCAAACCCAGAATATCTAGTGGCACGACGAGTACTGCGATGCAGTGCCTTAGACCACTGTGCTACTTGGGAGGCCCTCTTTATCCCTTTCATGCCCTGCCTCCAGCCCACTTACCAATATCTGAACAAGAGAGTCTCATCGAAATTGCAACAAGCGGTTTTGTGAAAATGTTATTTAATCAGAAGCCACTGCCACTGCCACTGCCATTGCCTTGGCAAATCGCGCTGTTAAGACATGGATGCCCTTTGCAACCACGTACCTATGTGAGAGTGAATTCTCGGCCCTCACTAGCATGAAAACTAAATACAGGCACAGACTGTGTGGGGAAAATGATTTATGACTGAGACCTTCTCCAATACAACCCAACATTGCAGAGTTATGTGCATCATTTCAAGCACACCCTTCTCATTGACCTGTGGTGAGTTATTCAACATTTTCAATGAACAAAATAAAGTTTTATATGCAAGATTGCTAAATAAAGAAAAAAATGATATATTATGATATTATTATTATTATATTATTATTATTTGTGCACTGGTCCTATAAGAGCACTTTGTCACTTCCCATGAGCCGGGTTGTGACAAAAACTCATACTCATTCTTATGTTTAATAAATGTATTGTATTGTGTGTGTGTGTGTGGCAGGCTCACAATGATGGCAAAAAACAACATTTGAGAGTGTGCTGGCCCTGGTGCTAGAGGGGGTATGCAGCTGGAGGTTGAATGTTTGAAGGGGTACGGAAGTATGCTCTATGTCATATAGTATATTTGTTTCTGATTGTTTCTGCTGGGAAATGTCATTATCATTTTAACAAGTATATTTTTAGTTAATACTTGTGAATTTCTGTACTATAAAAAAAGAGCTACCCAGTTGTCTATATAAATACATTTTAGGTAGATTTACCTAGATTTACAGGTAGAACATGTTAATCCAATATCAAATGAGGATTCTGCTATCACCCCTTCACTCTGCCACATTAACACCACTGTCAGAAAGGAGACATTTCTCATCAAAATCAGTGAACTGCAATCATAGAAAACCCAGGATTCTATGTGTAATTATAGGACTGCAATCCTCTGTTAACCTATCTAAAGAAACAGTGTGTCTTCTCACACAGCCACTTCTTTCCCTACACTGAAATGTACCCTTCACACATCACCGTCAATGCTTACGATAGTTTGCAAATATCAATGACAGCATTAGATTGAGAATGACATCGTACAGTCAGAACACATAGGGGGGAAAAAAGTGATCTGTTTTTCACCTTTCACAAGACAAAGACAATGAAGCAATGAGTGACAGTATGTTTATCCATATTTGGACACTGGCGCAAAGCAGCCGCCAATCTTGGAAATCCACCTCGGTCACTTGGCAGTGTTGTCATGGAAACCCTAGTCTCGGCACCAGCTAGCTGGATCCCATTGCTGATGATGGCACCACACGGTCTGATGGGTGCATCGCTAGGCTTTCTGCTAACTGCCTGCTGCTGTATATATTCTACCATATAGCATGGCACGTCTTTGTTGCTCAACAACATACATTAGTCTGTTCAATAGAGGAGAATGAACCAATGAAGAGGGAAACATCATTTTGTATGGTGGGGTTTTCACAGTTTGAATGTTAATTATTGTAGATCTAGCTCTAGGTTCCTTGTCTGTGTCTCTGAGGACCCTTGACCCTTTGGCCTCTTAGCAAAGGGCCCGGACGACAGACAGACACGCGAAGGGCCATGTTGGGGAGAGGGAGACCCTAAGCTGTCTGTCCAGCCTGCATGGTCGAAAATGTAATGCGTGACTCATCAGACCAAACAGGGGATTAGCTGGTAATGATCTGGCTAATGGTTTTGAAATTGTAATTATCTGCCCTGTGCTGCTACACTAGGGTCGGATCTGGGTGGTAGAGACAGAGAGGAGAGAGAGAGGGGAGTGGGGGATGGGGTGGGAGAGAGAGAGAGGGAGAGAGGGAGAGAGGGAGAGAGAGAGAGAGAGAGAGAGAGAGAGAGAGAGAGAGAGAGAGAGAGAGAGAGAGAGAGAGAGAGAGAGAGAGAGAGAGAGAGACAGAGAGACAGAGAGACAGAGAGGAAGAGAAGGGGCGGAACAGAAAAATAATGTGACACATTTGAAGCAGACAAATAAATACCTATCACAATCACTGCTACTTTGCATTTATACTCTCAGGTGTCTCTCCGTCTGTCATCTCTAGTGGGGAGTTTATTTGTCCAATCAAGAGCATTTACAGTCTAAGAGCATCATGTAATTTAGGAGAGGATCATGGGTAAAGATATTGCACTGGCTGGGTAAAAAGTGTATTCGTGGTGCAAACATGGACATGTCCTAATCGGAGATTACAGTATCTGATGAAACCATCTGAAACCACATTCTCTTTAAGCAACAATGTTTTATGCTATGGGCTTTTACCTGGGAAAATACCTAAAAACAGAACTCAACTGCTCCTTTAGGCCTACACCAAATCAAGTCATCTGCTTTAGCTGAATATTGTCAGAATGTTCATGTTCAGAACAAGATGTTTGTGACAAAAACGAAAAGGATTTCATAACAGCTAGTCAACCATAGTGTCCTGTCACTGTAAGTATCTACTGCCACCTACAGAACACCTTACAGAACAGTGTACCAGCAGAGAGACTCAGGCTCATGGTTGCACTGCCACCTTATGGATTACTATGGCCATACGTTTAATATTAGCCAACTACCACTAATAAAAAAGTATGCACAGCGTACCTATTAGCTACACTTCTTACCCAAAATGAACAGTCTATTAACTATAAACTAAAATGTATTAACTATATAAAACATGACAAAAGGCACAGCAAGCTTGCATGTGTGTGTGTGTGTGTGTGTGTGTGTGTGTGTGTGTGTGTGTGTGTGTGTGTGTGTGTGTGTGTGTGTGTGTGTGTGTGTGTGTGTGTGTGTGTGTGTGTGTGTGTGTGTGTGTGTGTGTGTGTGTGTGAGAAACTGGTTTCGGTTGGCCTGGCCGAGTCTGTCTGTTACCCATCCCATGTCCGTCCTTCCTGAACTCCTGCTGTGTCCAGGTGTTGCTCTAGTCAGCACAAGCTTCCCTCAAATTACTGCCCAACTGGCCATTCAGCAGCTCTTTCACGCATCTACCGAATGTGTGTGTGTGTGTGTGTGTGTGTGTGTGTGTGTGTGTGTGTGTGTGTGTGTGTGTGTGTGTGTGTGTGTGTGTGTGTGTGTGTGTGTGTGTGTGTGTGTGTGTGTGTGTGTGTGTGTGTGTGTGTGTGTGTGTTTGGAGCTTAGAGCACAACACACCGTGGTCAGCTGTGAATGATTGTATCAGGCTGTTAAGTGATAGGAGCAGCTCACACATTGTTGAAGATGATCAAACACAGGCCTGTTTCCCAGACTAACTTTCTCGCTCATGGTTGCCACAATACATTTTTAATCTGAGATTGATTATTATGCATGTTGTTGAATTTCTCACGCACATCAAACCTATAACCCACTGCGCTTTTATTTTGAAGTCACGTGTCAAGAAGAAACTATTCCCATCTAGGAATCCTCTTAGTGAGATTTGACTAATCAGATTATGTAGGGACATAGAACTGTCCCTGCACTGACGCTGGTTGGTCATATAAATACATTCAAACCGTCTTTTTATATTGTTTTGCAGTAGGCCATTGTACGTACAAGGCCCATGTGATACATGGGATAGTCACATTTCTGAATTGTGACAAAATAACTGTAGTCCTATGGAAATTATTAACATATTGGAATGTTAAATCATTCCAACGAAGATTCAGAAGAGGACGAGGAGGAGGGAGATGGAGGAAGAGCGAAATATGTTTCTAATGTGACCTTTTTTTTCTCTGGTTTCATACCAGGTAGGCTACGTGTACTAAGTTAGAATTTAGCATTTCCAAATACTCACATTTATATTGCCAAAAATATACCGTATAAAAGCATAAATATGAGTCCTATTTTACCTTTATTTACATCGTCTTCGGAATTTTTCAGAGCGGTTTGTACTGTATCAGAGCGACTGTTGAAATGTATCCTTACACTAGATGGCGCTCTAGGTATTTTGCATAGTTTTACTTTAAGTGTTTTAACAATTTCGTCATCATATTGCGACACCGTCTGCAGCTACCGCGGGAATGTAGTTTTTAACAGTGACAACGCCAAATAGGTGTTGTTTACATAGTCAAATATTTTTGAACGAACAATGTTTTGAAGTGTAATTTGGTTCGGTCGAGATCTAGGTCACCGGTTATTTCATACGTCTGATATTATGGACATATTTGGGCGTTTTGTTGTGAATTTGCTCTTCCGGGGTGCTAGCCAGTCAGCTAGATAGTCAGCTAAATTACTCAACTAGTGTCACTTCAGAGAAATGTGTTTCTTGTGACACAACGGGAACCTAATTTCACAGTGGTTCACACCTCTAAGAGTTGGTCCTTTATTGTCGTGTTAATCGAAGACCCGTCTTATACAGGATTCCTCCGGAATTTGGCCTGCTTTCGAAGAGTCGCGATGCTGAACGTCCCATCCCAGTCGTTCCCTGCAGCCAGCTCTCAGCAGCGTGTTGCTCCAGCCGGTCAGTCCGGCAGGAACAAGGTACTGTACCGGTAGTTGACGACATGATTGTTGTGTGAGAGTCATGCCTATATATCATACATAATGTTGATGTTCCATCAATGGATTAGACTATTGTGGTCCTACCATGTGAACGTTCTGTAGTCCAATTTTATATTGAGTTAGAAGACCCTGTTTGCAATGTCAACCTTAAATTGATTGTCATCATGCCACACCCTTTGACACCACTTTACTGAACTGTAAGTGTAAGGCTGTGTTATCATGATACCACCTTTTCTGACTGTGAGGGCTGTTCCATGTTGTTTCAGGTAGCATTGAAGCCTGGCCACAGTCTGATGGACTGGATCCGTGTGGCTAAGAGTGGCCGGGACCTGACAGGGCTGAGAGGCAGACTTATAGACGTCACGGAGGAGGAGCTGCAAAAACACAACACACGTGATGACTGCTGGACCTGCATACGAGGTTACACAAGTTAGCCCTATACTGTACACACACACACACAATACTGGTCCTGGTGTTTTTCCGGTTTTTGTTTCAGCCCAGTACTAACACACTAGATTTAACTAGTCAAGGGCTCAATGCCTTTCCAGGGCTAGAGTTGGAGAAACTGTGGTATTACTTAAATTGTTCAGGGAAATAAATGTGAAAAGTACACATACACACAATAGCCGCATACTATCTGTACACAATTCTTCTCTCCACCTTCCGTAGTCCTAATTGAGTGATTCCCCACGATACCCAGTCAACACAAATGACACGATTTTGGGGATTTTCATTAAATGTAATCCATAGAATAGTCCTTTCAGGGAAAGATTGTATTTGATATTTGTATCTAAAAGCATAATTGAGAAATAGTTAATCAAAGGTGGCATATTTATTACACATTTGCCTTACCTAGGCCTCCTTTAATGGCCAATAATGTTTAACCTGTAGATGCTGCAATACAAAGCAAAAATGTGTTTCATGTGAGGCTTTACCAGTTGCTCTGTAATATAAGTAGTATTTTGATTTCACAAAAATGTCTTACATTAATTTATGAATATTTAATCACACAACATGAATATAGAAAACATGTTTAAAAATGCAATATATTATTATATACTCTACGGGCTTATCAAAGTTCCAGACTGGGATCTCTGCAAGTTTTAAAGTTATGGCCCCTTTTTTAAATTGGCATAGTTCAGCAATGTAACCAATCACAGCCCTCCTACTTGTATCATTGCACATTCTGCAATTCACTATTTTGAATCAAATCTTCACATTCACTCTTTTGTTAATGCTTAACAATGTTTTTTATTTATTTAAAAAATGTACCTTTATTTTACTAGGCAGGTCAGTTAAGAACAAATTCTTATTTTCAATGACAGCCTAGGAACAGTGGGTTAACTGCCTGTTCAGGGGCAGAACGACAGATTTGTACCTTGTCAGCTCGGGGATTTGAACTTGAACTTGCAACCTTTCGGTTACAAGTCCAACGCTCTAACCACTTGGCTACCCTGCCGCCCTGGGTCATAACTAGTAGCAGAGGTCCCACTCTGGAACTTTGCTAAGTCTGTAGAGTATATAATGTTCAACCATATATTAAAACATGTGCCAATTTCAATATCATGTTTATATTTTTCAATATTCATAAGTTAATGTAAAGAAAAAGTAATAATTAAGTACTAACTTTACAGAGAAGGCAGTATAGCTTCATATGACATCAATTTTTGCTTTGTAGCACCTACAGAAGTAACATTATGGAGTCTTAGGAAGCCTAAGTTAGGACAAAATATCATAATATGCCAACTTTAATAAATAATTTCTCAATTATGGTTTTAAATACAAATGTCAAATATGTCAACAATTCTTCCACCAAATAACTATTACAGTGTGTTTTGTTACGTTACAGCCTTATTCTAGAATGGATGACATTGTTTTTCCCCCTCATCAATCTACACACAATGCCCTATAATGAAGTGAAAATAGGTTTGTAGAAATGTTTGCAAATTTATAAAAAAATAACAAAAAACAGATCTTATTTACGCAAGTATTCAGACCCTTTCCTATGAGTCTCAAAATTGAGCTCTGGTGCATCCTGTTACCATTGATCATCCTTGAGATGTTTCTACAACTTGATTAGAGTCCACCTGTGGTAAATTCAATTCATTGGACATGATTTGGAAAGGCACACACCTGTCTATATAAGATCCCACTGTTGACAGTGCATGTCGGAGCAAAAACTAAGCCATGAGGTCGAAGGGAATTGTCTGTGGAGCTCCGAGACAGGATTGTGTCGAGGCACAGATCTGAGGATTGGTACCAAAAACAATCTGCAGCATTGAAGTTCCCCAAGAACACAGTGGCCTCCATCATTCTTAAATAGAAGAAGTTTGGAACCACCAAGACTCTTCCTACAGCTGACCGTCTGGCCAAACTAAGCAATCGGAGGAGAAGGGCCTTGGTCAGGGAGATGACAAGCACCTGATGGTCACTCAGGACTTCAGAGCGCTCAGGACTTCAGACTGCGGCGAAGGTTGACCTTCCAACAGGACAAAGACCCTAAGCACACAGCCAAGACATGCAGACGTCTCTGACTGTCCTTGAGTGGCCCAGCCAGAGCCCGGACTTGAACCCGATCAAACATCTCTGGAAAGACCTGAAAATAGCTGTGCATCGTTGCTCCACATCCAACCTGACAGACAGAGTTTGAGAAACTCCCCAAATACAGGTGTGCCAAGCTTGTAGTGTCATACCCAAGAAGACTCGAGGCTGTAATCGCTGCCAAAGGTGCTACAACAAAGTACACAGTAAAGGGTCTGAATACTTATGTAAATGTTATATTTCAGTTTTTTATTTGTAATACATTTGCAAACATTTCTACAAACCTGTTTTTGTAATTATCTGGTATTGTGTGTAGATTGATGAGGGAAAAAAACATGTAATCCATTTTAGAACAAGGCTGTAACGTACCAAAATGTGGAAAAAGTCAAGGGGTCTGAATAATTTCCGAAGGCACTGTATATGGATTACATAGAGTGAACATCCCCCAAATCATGGTCTTCTTTTGTCTGTGTTTCGTGAGGAATCACTTTCGTAAGGAATCTAACACATTTCATCCTCTCGTTTCCACATGTGCGTCATTGAGATTAAATGCACTCATTGGTAGTCATGGAGTGGGTTCATTTGTCCAAGGACATTGAGTAATAAAGCTTAATTGCATTTGCTATGAAGGAAGATTATGCAGGATTTAGTGTCTAGGACTTTGTCCACTTCTTCTTATTCAGAGCAGAACAGGGGTGCCCTCCCTCCCTTTGTGTGCCTCTCTTTCTCTCTTCCCTCCCTATACCTCTCTCTCTTACCCTAACTCATACACTCACATATGCTTGATACACAGGAAGAACCTTTTTGGACTTAGTTGACAAACAAATAACAACCCCGAAGCAGCATTCGGTTGTAGAGAAGAAATATGGAATTACACAACCGTATGCTGATAACATTATCATCATGCCTCATTATTTTTCATGTTTTCAGATTTGTTGATCGCACACATCAGCACTCCCATAGGGATGTGTGATGGCGGCATTAGCTAACCAATTTAATATCAGTAGGCTATAAGACAGTTATTGGCGATTGTATACACAAATGAAGGTTCCCTGTGGTGTACATACCTTCTCCTCTCATACACAGTGTTTCCCTGCGACCCTTTCCTTTTTCAGGGTCAGTAAGTCACCCAGCTACAGCGTGGCCATGTCTTTGTGTTGGGAGGATAGTGCTGTGTTTGTTGGGATAATGTCTCTATTGGGGTTGATAATGTTGTATTTGGTGGGATAATTACTTTTTGTTGAGAGGATAATGTTGTTTGTTGGGATAATGTCTTTGAGTAGGGTATGTGTCTTTGTTGTGAGAAGGCTTTCTATAGAAAGAATTGGAGGCTGGGCACAGCCTTCAACTACCCCAACACCATACATTGCAATGTGTATAGTTTAATCATTCATAACCATTTATTTGAATGTATTGGCTGAATTCACTGTTTATATTTGTTGTTGTGTGTGGGCCCACATACATGTAGACTGACTGTACACTGAGTATACAAAACATTAAGAACACCTGCTCTTTCCATGACATAGGTGACAGCTATGATCCCTTATGGATGTCACTTGTAAAACCACTTCAATCGGTGTAGATAAAGGGGAGACAGGTTAAAGAAGGATTTTTAAGCCTTGAGACGATTGAGACATGGACTGTCTTTGTGCCATTGAGGTTGAATGGAAAAGACAAAAGATGTCAGTGCCTTTGAACTGGTTATGGTAGTCAGTGCCAGGCGCACCGGTTTGTGCCAAGAACTGCAACGCTGCATCCCTGTGGAACGCTTTCGACACCTTCTAGAGTCCATGCCCCGACAAATTGAGGCTGTGCTGAGGGCAAAATGTTGCAACTCAATTTAAGGAAGGTGTTCCTAATGTTTGGTATACTCCATGTATAAGACTAGACATTAGTTTCTGTCAGCAGAGGGCGCTAACTTGTCACACCTCTTACAGTATTACATCTTATACTTCAGTTAGGCTTTTGGGAGCCACCATCCCTCCAATGCTGGTCATTTCTTACACGAGTTAGCTATTTGTTTTGCCCTTTGTGATTATTTAGTGAATAAATACTGTTATTTCCTGTGTGTGTCTCAGGCATGGTTTATAATGTGAGCCCCTACATGGATTTCCACCCTGGAGGAGAAGAGGAACTGATGAAGGCAGCTGGGATAGACGGAACAGACCTTTTTGACCAGGTCAGCTCTCATTGGACTCTCCCGAGTTAAAGGACGACCTTGGAAGTTCACATGTTAAAACACACAAGTTCAAAACATTAACGCACATGTGTGTTATGATGCCGTGCGTGTCTAAGCTCTCTTCCTCACTTTCTCCATGTCTGCCTTTGTCCCTGAATCTGTGGCCATATGAGCAGGTCCACCGGTGGGTGAACTATGAGTCCATGTTAAAGGAGTGTCTGGTAGGGAGGATGGCTCTGAAGGTCAGCACTGCTCTCAAAGGTACAGTAACACACAATCCCTCTGTTTCAGGACTTTAATGCACCGTAGTCTCTCTTTCATGCAGGATGTTTTTTTGACCCTTTCTAATTTGTCTCCACAGCTCAGTCTGTGATAAAGGACAGCATCACTCATTTAAATGGTAATGTACAAAATAACAATAAAAATAGTGCAGAAACCCCCCCACGATTTTCTCTGTACTGTCTGGTGTTTGTGTGTGGGTGTTCTATATCCCGCATGGCTGAAATTAGAGTCCTTACTCTAGTCTCTCTCTCTCCTCAGGTCTAGCCCCCCCTCCTCCGCCCACCTCCATGCTCCCTCCTGCTTTCCTCACCCCTCCCTCACCCTCCTCATCACTGCAACCCTCAGCCGCCCCGCCACCAACCCAACCCAAAGATGCCCGGCCCAGGTACACTCACAAAACAACAAGAACAACTGTTATGATATTGACAATGGTGACAGACTGGATGATGTGAGGTGTGATAGATGTGAGAAGGTAATGAACATACTGTATCTGTACATATATTTGTTTTTAGGTATGACTGGTTTCAAACTGATGTCACAGTCAATATTGTGGTTTACACCAAACGGAAGGTAAACATCCCCACTTTGCAATTTTAAAATGCCAAGATTTGAGTGAAATGTGAGCCAGAATGGGCAGTAGTTGTTCTTTAACCACCCCCCCCCCTTTTCTCTCTCCTCTTTCCCTCTTCTCCCTTATTTTCTCTCCTCTCGCAGCTCCCAAGCTCTGGCTGTACCATAGTTGACCTGCAAGATGGTGTTCTACGGGTGGAAGTTCTTCTGGGGAAAATGTCCTACATACTGCGTCAACGTAAGTCGCAGCTTCCTTTGATACAACATTGTGACTGTGCACTATGCCAGGGAGCTGTTTTCTGACATGCGTTATCGTAGCCGCCTCTTTCAATCTCCTTTCTTTTATCCATCTATTACAGCCATACTCTCTCTTTCTCCCTAACCATCCTGTACTAGGGGTGTGAACGTTGAAACCAAATTGGCATCGTTAACTGAAAAACTATGTTTATTATTATAGATTTTTCTTATTTCCTCCCATAAAATGTAAATCGCAGTGCAGTTATCACACCTAGCACTAACAGCTCCCGATCATCATCATAACGGGAACATACCTAACGCAAAAGTGCTGTAATGTTAGAAGGTGGAGATATGCATCTTTCAAATGATTTGCCACGGATATAAAGCGCTCTGAACTTTATCGTCGTTAACAGTTGGAAAAATGACAGGGATGTGAGAGCAGCAAAGTCCTGTTTGGCAATAATTTGAGAAGTTAAATGAGGAGGTGATGAAATGCAAACTTTGCGAGGTGGAATTGAGCAACAGTGGCAGTACAGGTGCAATGCTTAACCGTCTGAAAGGGAGGCACCTTAAAACCTCTTGATACTAGGGGGCAGTATTTAGATGTTTGGATGAAAACCGTGCCCAAATGAAACTGCCTATTTCTCAGGCCCAGAAGCTAGAATATGCATATACATTGCATATTAGGATAGAAAACACTAAAGTTTCCAAAACTGTCAAAATATTGTCTGTGAGTATAACAGAACTGATAATGCAGGTGAAAGAGAACCTGAGGAAAATCTAACCAGGAAGTGCTGTTATTCTGAAATCTCTCTGTTCCATTGCATGACTACCCTCCATTTTAAGGGATATCAACCAGATTCCTTTCCCTGTAGCTTCCACATGGTGTGAACAGTCTTTTGACATAGTTTCAGGCTTTTATTCTGAAAAATGAGCGAGAATGATCAAATCGCGTCAGTGGATAACTGTGTGTCCCCAGAGTTTTGCATGCGCGAGCAGCTTGGAGCAGAACTTTTCTCTCTCTCTCCTATTGAAAAAGCTAGTAATTTAATTTGAATTTGGCGCTCTGCAATTCAGTGGATGTTGACGAAAATGATCCCGCTAAAGGGATCGGTGCGCCAATTAACACCCGAACCGTTGCTGGCAGCAGCAGCGCAGGCCCCAAACAACAGTCATTAGACAGGCTCTTCAGTCTTCACACGAAAGAAGTGCGATATTGGACGGAGTGAGAAAATCACAGCGCTGATTACAGAAATGATTGAAGTTGATATGCAGCCATTTTCAATGGTAGAGGATATCGGCTTCAATGCACTAATGGCATATCTAGAACCAGACTACAAGATGCCACATCGAACAACTGTGATGGCTCAGATGGAGAAACGTAATGATTGCTCTGCAAGTACAAAACGCAAGCTCTCAAAGTCAAACACCTCATACCGTGGCATTAACAATATCAAATCAAAGTGTATTGGTCGCGTACACAGATTTGCAGAAGTTATCACAGGCACAGCGAAATACATTGTTGGACATCTACTGTATGAACACGCTGTCTTACATCATCACTGAAATGAAACACCACGTTGATGAGAAGTGGGACATAAGGTAGGGATGGGCGGTATACCATATTGTACTATGCACGGACCGGTTTGGATTTTTTACTTTACCTTCTATAACAGTATGTCAGTGTTTGGTTTTTGAAATGTGATGGGAAACCCTGGCGCGTGTACTGTCAGTGTTTGGTTTTCTAAATGTGATGGGAAACTCTGGCGCGTGTACTGTCAGTGTTTGGTTTTCTAAATGTGATGGGAAACCCTGGCGCGTGTACTGTCAGTGTTTGGTTTTCTAAATGTGATGGGAAACTCTGGCGCGTGTACTGTCAGTGTTTGGTTTTCTAAATGTGATGGGAAACCCTGTCACTGTCAGTGTTTGGTTTTCTAAATGTGATGGGAAACCCTGGCGCTGTCAGTGTTTGGTTTTCTAAATGTGATGGGAAACTGTCTGTCAGTGTTTGGTTTTCTAAATGTGATGGGAAACTCTGGCGAGTGTACTGTCAGTTTTGATTGTTTTCTACTTGAGCCATTTTACTCCCTCCTGATACATGCCGCTTCCCACACCAAGCCCTGACCCCTGTCAGTCAAGGAGAGAGCAGTTGCTCGACCACGTGAGTCACGAACACTTTCATGCTATTTCATATACCTTTGACTATTGGATGTTCTTATAGGCACTTTTGTATTGCCAGTCGCTCCTACCTGGGCTCGAAACCAGGAACACAACGACAACAGCCACCCTCGAAGCAGCGTTACCCATGCAGAGCAAGGGGAACAACTACTCCAAGTCTCAGAGCGAGTGACGTTTGAAACGCTATTAGCGCGCACCCAGTTATCTAGCTAGCCATTTCACATCACATCGTTACACCAGCCTAATCGCGGGTGTTGATAGGCTTTAAGTCATAAACAGCAGACCTGCTGCCAAAACGCACAAAAGTGCTGTTTGAATGAATGCTTATGAGCCTGCTGGTGCCTACCATCGCTCAGTCAGACTGCTCTATCAAATCATAGACTTAATTATAACATAGTAACACACAGAAATGCGAGCCTTAGGTCATTAATATGGTGGAATCCGGAAACTATCATCTCGAAAACAAGACGTTTATTCTTTCAGTGAAGTACGGAACTGTTCCGTATTTTATCTGACGGGTGGCATCCATAAGTCTAAATATTCCTGTTACATTGTACAACCTTCAATGTTATATCATAATTACGTAACATTCTGGCAAATTAGTTCGCAATGAGCCAGGCGGCCCAAACTGTTGCATATACCCTGACTGTGTGCAAGGAACGCAAGAGAAGTGACATATATATTGCTTGCTAACCTGGATTTCTTTTCGCTAAATATGCAGGTTTAAAAATATATACTTCTGTGTATTGATTTTAAGAAAGGCATTGGTGTTTATGGTTAGGTACACGTTGGAGCAACGACAGTCCTTTTTCGCGAATGCGCACTGCATAAACTAGTAATATCATCAACCATGTGTAGTTATAACTAGTGATTATGATTGATTAAGTTTAATGCTAGCTAGCAACTTAACTTGGCTTCTTACTGCATTCGGGTAACAGGCAGGCTCCTCGTGAGGCAGGTGGTTAGAGCGTTGGACTAGTTAACCGTAAGGTTGTCAGCTCAGGGATTCAATCTTGCAAGGTAAAAATCTGTCGTTCTGCCTCTGAACAAGGCAGTTAACCCACTGTTCCTAGGCCGTCATTGAAAATAAGAATGTGTTCTTATCTGACTTGCCCAGTTAAATAAAGGTTAAATAAAGGTGTAAATAAATAAAAATTGGCATCCAAAATGACCGATTTCCAATTGTTATGAAAACTTGAAATCGGCCCTAATTAATCGGCCATTCCGATTAATCAGTCGACCTCTAATTCCAACAATAATCATTCTATTCCAGGAGTTCACCAATTAACTAGGTCTATATTGTTTTGCCCATATAATGCAGCCTTGCATGGCACAGTGTGGAAATCATAACAAAAGTGCAGGAAATACAGAAATCTATGAAAATGCTGAACATTATTTTTGTTTGAAGTTGCATTGAACAGTATAAAACATTCAGAATGGAGAGAGACCCATTGAATCACTTACCATTTGTGTTGCCAGCCTAGGAACTATTCATAAAGCATATTTAGAATTTGTATTATTCACAAACATAAAATAACTGCGTACCGTCAAATGTGATATGATATTTTGGCCATATCGCCCAGCCCTGAAATGAAGTCCCATGTCCTGACTACAGTGGGTGCAGCAGTAAGCAGTGAGTGGGTGCAGCAGTAAGGTGGGGGCTGTCTGGTAGCCACAGGGGAGGACAACTGCCCCCTCGCATTGAGGATTTCATGTTAAAGGCTGAACGCGATACTACTGTAGGCATTGTTTCCAGAAAACAGTATCCCCATTATAGTGAATGGGAAAATGGTGATCTTTCTGGTCATTTTTCATGGTTATAAAAATAAAAAACACGACCATGGTACCAATAATTGCTTCTATTTCACCAGATGTATGTTCTCGAACCGATTACTTTAAAATTGCACACAGACTAGTTAGAAGGATAATTTAGTTGCTAATGGCCGCCTTCAACTTGAGATACTTATTGAGAGGAGGCAGCATTGAGATTGCATTGCGCAGATGACGTTGCAGGCTATGTTTCCAAAAACTCCTCCATAAAGTTTATTTTATTAACAACAAATCAATACAGAAAGTACATGAAGGAACACAAGTATATTTAAATTATAAACAATGGACAATCGAGCTAGGGGGTACAATATCACATTACAATTACACAAGGACCTTAAGGGACATGCATATACTTACAATTCTAACAACTTTTCTGTTAGTAGAGCATTTAACCGTCTTAAAATACAGTTCCATTTATTTTTGTCGGGTAAGTAAATGTGTTTTTGTGTTTGTAAATTTACATTTGTGAATATGAAATTTGGCCAAAAGAATAATGAAATTAATTACATAAAAATGTTTCAGCTTATTTCTATCGTATGTAAAGAATCCAAGCAGTTCATCTCTCCACTCCATAGTGTAAAATCTTCAGAAATGTGTTCAATTATATTTCCACAGTTTTCTTACATGAATACAATGCCAAAAAATATGCAACACTGTTTCTGGGTGGTCATTACAAAAGGAGCAATTTGAGTTTATGTTTTCCTTAAACTTCTTCATATAGTGGTTGGCAGGATAATATTTATGAATAATTTTAAAGGAAACTCCCTTCATTTTGTTAACAAGTAGGTATGTGTGTGGCAACATCCAAACTTTTTTTCCAACCGATATGATCAATAAATCCATTCCAATAAGGCATGACATAAAGTATAGATACAACATCCTGCTGAAACAAGGTTTGTATTGCTCTGTTGTTGAATGGACCAAAAGAGAAACCAATCTTTCCTACTGATGAGTCAACAGGGTCAATAGAAGGTAGGTTCTGAGGGTCAGGTCTTGACACGTTCCTGAATAACAGAGCAGCACCTGAGGGAATGGCATCTAAAACAATTGCAAAATCTTTAGGTGTTACAGGGACCTTGTAAAGTGATAAGAATTCCTTAGAACTGAGTAAAAGACCCTCTGCATTTACCAGTTGGCTCACCAATAGGATATTATTTCTGAACCAATATTCTAAAAATAAAGAAGTATTTTTATACAATATATCCCGATTATTCCATATGTAATATCTGTGTGGAGAAAAATTGTGTTTATAAATTAAGGACCATGTCAAGAAGCTGCAGATGAAAAGCAGAAAGTTTCACTGGAATTTTGTCAATATTACAATTGCAAAACAAAATTAATTTAAGGCCACCAAAAGTAGAGAAGACCTGATGAGGAATAAAATTCCAGATAGAAGTGGGTCTTCTTAGGAATTGTTTTATCCAATTGATCTTAATTATTATTTAAAGTAGTAAAGTCCAGAAAATTCAGCCCACCATTCTCATAAGTGTTCATTACAACAGTTTTCCTAATGTGATGGGTAGGGTTTCTCCACAGAAAGTTGAAAAGCATCTGGTCTATCTCCTTGCTTATTTTACTGTCAAAATATAAAGATAAGAGCGCCATATGTTAGTCTAGAGATACCTTCAGCCTTGGTTATTAGGACTCTACCTTTTAAAGATAAGTCCCTCTGTAGCCATTGATTTAGCTTATTGTGGGGGTTTTTAATAAGAGGGTTAACATTTAGTAAGCCTCTAGACTTCTGATCCTTTGTAATGGTTATGCCTAAATATGTAAGTTCTTCTTTTACTGGAATACCATAATATGAAGGTGTCACACAATCTTTGACAGCTATGAGTTCACATTTATTAATGTTAAGATATAGACCAGACGCTTTGGAAAAGGATTGTATCACATTGATCGATATGGGAATTTGGTTAGCGTCTTTCAGAAAAAGTGTAGTATCGTCAGCCAGCTGGCTTATAATAATTTGTTTACCAGCTATGGAAATACCTTGTACAGGACTATTATTTAAAGAATTTGCAAGAAGTTGGGTGATTAATAAAAACAGGTATGGAGAGAGAGGACAACTTTGCCTAATTCCTTTCTTTAATTCAAATCTATGTGAGGTCCCATAATTCAATTTGATAGAGCTGTTACCATTTGTATAGAGAGTCTTAATAGCCTTACAGAAAAAATCCCCCAAAAGCCAAGTCTCTCAAGGGAGTGGAAGAGAAACTGATGCTCTACAGTGTCAAATGCTTTATAAAAATCCCAAAATAATATGAAGCTATCCTTAGTTATTAGGTCTGAGTAGTCAAGTATGTCTAATACTAGTCTGAAATTGTTAGAAATATGTCTGTTCCTCACTTCTTTTTTAGACTTAGGTATCAGTGTTATTAACCCCTGACTCATTGTAGGAGGGAGAACATTTTTTTAATACTCTCTAAAAAGACTTCAAATAGGAAGGGAGCTACTTGCTCAGAAAATAATTTGTCAAATTCCAATGTAATTCCTTCAACACCTGGTGATTTATTGTTCCTAGATGTTTGATAGACTCTATAATGTCTTCCACTTTGATGGGTTCATCACACTGTTTAGATTCTATATTACTGATAGTGAACATTATTCAGTGAGTTAAAAAGCATATCTGTGGATTCCTGACAGTACGTAGAGCTATACAATTTTCTGTCAAAATTGCTGCAGTATTTGGAGATTAATTTTTGGTCATCTGTAATAACACCATCAATGTTTAACTTATGGATAATGTTATTTTTAGAGTGAAATTTCTCAAGTCTAAAGAAATAGGATGAATTCTGTTCTCCCTCCTCAATCAATTGTTTCCTAGATCTAATAAAGGCTCCTTCTGCTTTTAATTTATATATATTATCCAGTTTATTTTGTAACTCAATCAGTTCCATCTTCTCCTCCCCCGTGAGGTCGGCTGGGGACCTCTGAGAAAGGGAAGTTTTCCTCCTCAGGTCTTCTGGTCTTAGCAAGATTACTACCATATTTTCTAAGGTATTTGGACACCTCCAGTTTAATGAGCTCCCAGTTCTTGCAATAAGATGTTTCTTCACAAGCCCTTTCCCAAAAGTGTGAGAACAGATCTTTAACCTCACATTTAACTATATCATTATTTAATAATGAGCTATTTAGCTTTCAGTAGGATGCTCTACCAAGCTCTATCAGGGGTAAATATTTTTATATCAATGTAAATAGCCCCTATGGTCTGTGAGGGGAGTAGTACAAATATTTGTAGTAACACACTCACTATCAATACATTTGGATATAAGCCAAAAATCTATTCTGGATTGTATGATCTTGTTTTGTTACTCCAAGTGAGCGATCTGTCAGCCGGAAACCTCTCTCTATATATATCAGTAAGATCAAACTTTTCCATAAAAAGTATTAAACCCAAATTCTGATTGGTTGGCCTACCTGGGGGCCATCTATCAGTTGAATTATCTATAGTAATGTTAAAGTCCCCCCTAACAATAATAACAAATTGGGAAATTTAGATAACCGATGAAGTATATGTTTCTCTATAGATTCAAGCAACTCATCATTCTCATGTTTGGTGTTGTACCTGTAGAGGTTTACAGTAATGAGTGTATTGTCATTGTAACTGATCACAAGACAAATAAAGTGACCAAAGGGGTCATATTCCGAGTGTAGAATATTACCACCAAAGGGTATTTTTCATTGTAGTGACACCAGCGGAGCGTTCAGATCCATGGGAAAGCCAAATATCGTTGCCCCACTGTGACCTCCCAAAGTTGGCATCAGCAGAAATTGAGTGAGACTCTTGAAAAAAGAAAAAATCTGTTCGAAATTGTTTAGCAAATAAAAATTAAGGCCTTGCGCTTCACATTGTTTGGTAACCCCATAGCATTAAGAGAAACGATAGACAAAGACAAAACAACAAAGATTATATAAAAGTATAAACTGTAGTAGGATTAGTCAAAGACGTAGGAGCAGTGAATGTAAACGATAAGGAACCGAGATCTGCACCATTTAAGTGAATTTAAAGTGAAAATAGCTTATTCCATAAACATTGAGCTAGACGTTATCCGTCTTTGAAATTAAACTCAAAAGAAAATTATGTTCAAGACCAAACCAAGGGTTCTTGTAGTAAGAGAGACTAAAACCCAACTTTAGTGTAATCAGGAACTATTCTGAGAAATAAAATACAAATTAATAATTTTAATTAAAGGTTACCTACTATTTTAAGTGCATATGAAAACTGAACAAAAAAAATGGAATAAAAAATATTTTACATGTTCCTAAGAACTTTTTCACTTGGAAATGAGTATTGATAACTAAATAGAGCAATAACTGTGTAAAGTCAGAGCAGACCTGTATGCCCTTTAAAACAGTATCTTAGTTACTGTATACATTTAAAAAATATATATATATAGCTTTCAATCTTCTTCGTAAGTTTGTAAACAAAATAGGACTTCCGGTCATAAAAGAAAAAAATAATACATTGAAGTACCTGAGTATTCATTGAAAAATAGTCACCTGATGCTTGTTAGGTAAACAGCATAAGGACAATGAGAATACCATGGCTGAAACCATCAATCTGTTCCTTCTGGTGAGATTTTAGAGAGGAATATGGATTTCTGAACCGTTGATGAAGCCTCGTCCTCTGACGACGTAAGCAGCCTTTCCCTCATTTCGTGCTATCTTGATCATTGGCCACAACTTGTTCCTTCTTTCTATGTTCTCCGGGCTGAGATGCTCGGCGAAATGCAGACCATGGCTCTGAAGGAAGGCGTTCTTCCTAGCAGCTTTCCAGACAGCTTCTCTGTAGAATCTGGCAGTGAAGAGGGTGATAATACCCCTTGGTCTTGAATCATTTTGCTGTTGCTTCTTGCTGAGGCGATGCACAACATCAATGATATCACCAACTTTGTTCTTCTCTGCAGGCAAAACTTCTTGGCAGATACGGATAACCTCTCCTCACACATCTTCATTCTCCACCTCTGGAAAGCCGTAGAGTCTCAGGTTCCATCTTCATGTTCCACCTCTGGCAAGCCGTAGAGTCTCAGGTTCCATCTTCATGTTCCACCTCTGGCAAGCCGTAGGTTCCATCTTCATGTTCCACCTCTGGCAAGGTTCTCATTCTCTTCATTCTCCACCTCTGGCAAGCCGTAGAGTCTCAGGTTCCATCTTCATGTTCCACCTCTGGCAAGCCGTAGAGTCTCAGGTTCCATCTTCATGTTCCACCTCTGGCAAGCCGTAGAGTCTCAGGTTCCATCTTCATGTTCCACCTCTGGCAAGCCGTAGAGTCTCAGGTTCCATCTTCATTCTCCACCTCTGGCAAGCCGTAGAGTCTCAGGTTCCATCTTCATTCTCCACCTCTGGAAAGCCGTAGAGTCTCAGGTTCCATCTTCATTCTCCACCTCTGGCAAGCCGTAGAGTCTCAGGTTCCATCTTCATTCTCCACCTCTGGCAAGCCGTAGAGTCTCAGGTTCAATCTTCATTCTCCACCTCTGGCAAGCCGTAGAGTCTCAGGTTCAATCTTCATTCTCCACCTCTGGCAAGCCGTAGAGTCTCAGGTTCCATCTTCATTCTCCACCTCTGGCAAGCCGTAGAGTCTCAGGTTCAATCTTCATTCTCCACCTCTGGCAAGCCGTAGAGTCTCAGGTTCCATCTTCATTCTCCACCTCTGGCAAGCCGTAGAGTCTCAGGTTCCATCTTGTGTATTGTTCCAGATCAGTGAGACGTCTATGGTAGACATTGTTATTCTTTTCCACCTTTTTTCAACTTTTGCCACTCTCGTTTTCACATCCTTGATTTCACCACATTCAAACTCCACAGTCTTTTTCAAGCCTTTGTGTTCGCGCCAAACATTTTCTCAATGGCGTCAGACCTGGAGTTGATGAGTAAGGAGAGGGTAGCCACGATGTCAGAGTTCATGTTGGGTTTTTCGGAGGGTGGAGGTTTGCACGGAGTAACCGCTAAAGAGGGAATTCGTCATCTTCAACAGCAATTCGAAAGCATGATATTTTCCATAGGCCAAGAGTAGTTATGGCAGTTGTCTATAAGCACGTTTCTCTCTTGTTGATTAGCAATAGAACGGGTAACTTCTTCCTTTCTTTTTTTTTGTCACGACTTTGCATGGACATAGCAAAATAAATGATCCAATTATTATTCCAGTAACAGGAAAGTTCTTATATTTTGAACAAATAAAAATAGTAATGACTGTAAACTAGTTTTTTTCCCACAATCTTTCTGAGGTTTGGTACGGAGCTCGGTAAAAAAGCATCTGTTCAATCTTTCTGAGGTTTGGTACGGAGCTCGGTAAAAAAGCATCTGTTCAATCTTTCTGAGGTTTGGTACGGAGCTCTCGGTAAAAAAGCATCTGTTCAATCTTTCTGAGGTTTGGTACGGAGCTCTCGGTAAAAAAGCATCTGTTCAATCTTTCTGAGGTTTGGTACGGAGCTCTCGGTAAAAAAGCATCTGTTCAAGTCACCATCGTCGTCAGACCTCCAGCAAGATGGTGACTTGCTGAAAATACACTTCCTGATCTTCCAATACGCCCACAGAGCATTCTCATAGGAAACAATGGGGTGAAGTCAGATGGTTTCGGCAATATTTTTTAGTTTATGGGTTGCCATGACTGCGTTAGTTTGAACTGCATTGCCCCCTAGCGGCCATACGCAGCACCATATCTGCGTTGTAAATAGTTTTATTATTTTCTTTTCTCTTATCGTTTAAACAATATATATATATATATTTTTGTACAGTTTTTGTTGTGACATTTGTCACAATGCTATCTATCCTGTACCCTAGTTAGGGCTGGCACAATTACCTTTACCCTTTAACGGATGTAGACCCCCTTAAAAAAATATATATATACCATTTTTATGACATTTTTTTGTTGTGGTGTTGACGAACAGCTGAAAGAAGATCGGACATTTGTGCGGTTGAG
Organism: Oncorhynchus gorbuscha; assembly: GCF_021184085.1. Classification (NCBI taxonomy): domain Eukaryota; kingdom Metazoa; phylum Chordata; class Actinopteri; order Salmoniformes; family Salmonidae; genus Oncorhynchus; species Oncorhynchus gorbuscha. The sequence goes on from NC_060191.1 coordinate 12,192,448, forward strand.
TCCATTTCTGATGTAACATGGACTATTAACGTGTTGAAACATTGTTGCTCCTTGCTGGAACAAGCAAGGTGTTGTAGCAAATGAGTCTTCGGTTGCCTAGGCAATGACACCCCAGCACTACACAGCATGTACAGTCAGGAGCGGAGATGAGTAGGAGAAAATGTGTGTCAAAAAATGTTTTTTCTTATTATTGTTTGCTATTCGAACGGTTGTTACTGTGACCATGGTCATTTTGACTGGCCAATTATCGTCATCCAGAATTCCATGACCATCACAGACCTAGTCCATTATCGGCTGTAATTATATTATTGAGTGCTTTCAGAGCTGATTTCTCCATCCGTGTTCCAGCCTGCCAGAGGACTTGACACAATTAGTGTCCAGTGTTTATCACTGACTTATTAATGTTGGAGGGAAATATTGACTGTGTCAACCAGAGGAAATAAACACTGTGCCCAGTTCCACTAAACCCTCTATCGGTCTATCTGTCTCTCTCTTACTCTCTCACCTTTACATTTAAGTCATTTAGGGTGATGAATTTGATTTCTATACATTTCTGGTAAACAATTCACTAGGAGTCTCTCTTTTTCAGGTCTAGCCCAAGAAGTAGATGGAAGCGTTGCTGGTAAGGAGAACATTTATGGTCTGTGTCTTTTCATAAGCTAAAGCGGACTAACTGTTAATGTTTACCAACTCCCTCCCCATCTCTCTCTCTCTCTCTCTCTCTCTCTCTCTCTCTCTCTCTCTCTCACTCTCACTCTCACTCTCTCTCTCACTATGCTGGTACAGTCCACACAGCGTGTGCTGTGGGGAAGATTCAGGTCAGCATGCGTAAAGCGGCCAAAGGAAAGTGGGAGGAGCTTGGTGAACCACTGGAATTCCATGATTCTCTTTTCAGGAAGAAAGATCGAGGTATGAATAGGGGCTCTTTTCCAATATGTCTTTCCTTGATTCCTCACAGCCTCACTCCTCACCTTCTCAAAACGCTTTGGAGGAGTATGTAAGAGGGGATGGACCTTGGACTTTCACCTCCAATGCGTTTTGAGGAGGCAAGGAGAGTGGAAGTCAGGAAAGAGCCAGAATGCCATTTCAGACACATCCAAAGAGATGTTTATCCATTTGTCTTATCTTCTGAATTGATTTTATTACATTCCCGTATTAACTAAAATCACATGTTAGTTATTCACTCTCTCTCTCTCTCTCTCTGAAGCCATCTTCTACAGAGAGTGTATGTTAGTTTCTAAGACAGCAGTCACACACGACACCTGGGTGTTCCGGTTACAACTCCCTCTAGGGACACTCATGCACGTGCCGGTTGGGAAACACATCTACCTCAAGTCCCTCATCCAAGGTAAGGCCTAGCCTTTAGATCCATGCTAATACTAACGCTACATCTAGGCAAGCGCTAATCCCAAAGCAGCCCATGCGGTCCATTGCTCGTGCTTATGCTACGCTACATTTTATTTTTTTATTTAACCTTTATTTCTACAGGTTTTCCTCATTGAGATAAAAAAATCTATTTTTTAAGAGAGATCTGGTCCAACAGCAGCAGGGGGAACAACGTTTCAGACAAAACAACATTGAACTAAACTATAGACACATATGCAGTACAACTATTACGTAAAGAAACACAAATGTCGCAACTAAAAACCAGCCGTTCTAAAGACAATTACACGCTTCTATGATATTTACATCGACCAAGTGTTTAAACTCCACCAACGTGACTAGAGCATCAAATGTTCAGGAGAGAATTCCAGGACCACAGAGCTGAGTAACTAAAACGATTTCTACCATGACCTGTTCTAATTCTTGGTACTGTTAAAAGCAAATGAGAATGGGACCATAACTGTTCTGATTTTTACCCAATCAGATCAGTTTACCCAATATGGCCTTATAAATCAGTGTATATCAGTGTATACCAGTGTTTAAGCCTATGCAAGGTCAATGACGACCAGCCAACAGCGCTGTAGAGATCACAATGATGTGTTAGACATTTCTGATTTGTAATGAACCTGAGGGCTGCATGATACACTGAATCAGTTGCTCTCAGGGTCGTGGCTGAGGCCTGCATATATATAACATCACTAAAATCTAAAACCGACAGTAATGTACATCGTACCAGCTCCTTCCTGGCCTCCAGAGAAAAACAAGCCGTATGAAATGTGTAGACAGTTGACTAACACTATATCTGGGCTACCGCTAATCCCATAGCATCCCATGTAATTCATTGCTAATGTTAATGCTATATGTGTAGACAGTGAGGTGGTGAAGCCCTACACGCCAGTCGAGGAAACACTGGTACCAGCTACAATGGACTCCACACAGGGGACTGCAGCCACTGACATCTTCCTCATGATCAAAGTCTACCCAGATGGAGTGTTGACTCCACACCTAAACAACCTCAGCATCGGTAAGTCTGAGGCCCCCAGTAAACCTCACTGTTACAGCTAAGTGGGTTGTTCAGATGTATTCGGTGTATGTGATAAATAACAGCGGGTGTAGATTTTACATTGACATTCCGAACCATTTCCAAAGATGCAGAGTTGAATTATTATTATTTATATATAGATATCGTTTTTAAATAGTAACGATCAAAAGACAAATAAAATCAAATAAGCAAGAATGGAGCTATATACAGGGAGTACCACATCAATGTGGAGCTATATACAGGGAGTATCACATCAATGTGGAGCTATATACAGGGAGTACCACATCAATGTGGAGCTGTATACAGGGAGTACCACATCAATGTGGAGCTGTATACAGGGAGTACCACATCAATGTGGAGCTATATACAGGGAGTACCACATCAATGTGGAGCTGTATACAGGGAGTACCACATCAATGTGGAGCTATATACAGGGAGTATCACATCAATGTGTAGAGGTATATACAGGGAGTACCACATCAATGTGTAGAGGTATATACAGGGAGTACTAGATCAATGTGTAGAGGTATTTACAGGGAGTACCAGATCAATGTGTAGAGGTATATACAGGGAGTACCAGATCAATGTGTAGAGGTATATACAGGGAGTACCACATCAATGTGGAGCTATATACAGGGAGTACCACATCAATGTGGAGCTATATACAGGGAGTACCACATCAATGTGTAGAGGTATATACAGGGAGTACCACATCAATGTGTAGAGGTATATACAGGGAGTACCACATCAATGTGTAGAGGTATATACAGGGAGTACCACATCAATGTGGAGCTATATACAGGGAGTACCACATCAATGTGTAGAGGTATATACAGGGAGTACCACATCAATGTGTAGAAGTATATACAGGGAGTACTAGATCAATGTGTAGAGGTATTTACAGGGAGTACCAGATCAATGTGTAGAGGTATATACAGGGAGTACCACATCAATGTGTAGAGGTGTATACAGGGAGTACCACATCAATGTGTAGAGGTGTATACAGGGAGTACCACATCAATGTGTAGAGGTGTATACAGGGAGTACCACATCAATGTGTAGAGGTATATACAGGGAGTACCACATCAATGTGTAGAGGTATATACAGGGAGTACCACATCAATGTGGAGCTGTATACAGGGAGTACCACATCAATGTGTAGAGCTATATACAGGGAGTACCACATCAATGTGGAGCTGTATACAGGGAGTACCACATCAATGTGTAGAGGTGTATACAGGGAGTACCACATCAATGTGTAGAGCTATATACAGGGTGTACCACATCAATGTGTAGAGGTATATACAGGGAGTACCACATCAATGTGTAGCTATATACAGGGAGTACCACATCAATGTGTAGAGCTATATACAGGGAGTACCACATCAATGTGTAGAGCTATATACAGGGAGTACCACATCAATGTGTAGAGGTATATACAGGGAGTACCACATCAATGTGTAGAGGTATATACAGGGAGTACCACATCAATGTGGAGCTGTGTACAGGGAGTACCACATCAATGTGTAGAGGTATATACAGGGAGTACCACATCAATGTGTAGAGCTATATACAGGGAGTACCACATCAATGTGTAGAGCTATATACAGGGAGTACCACATCAATGTGTAGAGGTATATACAGGGAGTACCACATCAATGTGTAGAGGTATATACAGGGAGTACCACATCAATGTGTAGAGGTATATACAGGGAGTACCACATCAATGTGGAGCTATATACAGGGAGTACCACATCAATGTGTAGAGGTATATACAGGGAGTACCACATCAATGTGGAGCTGTGTACAGGGAGTACCACATCAATGTGGAGCTGTGTACAGGGAGTACCACATCAATGTGGAGCTGTGTACAGGGAGTACCACATCAATGTGGAGCTGTGTACAGGGAGTACCACATCAATGTGGAGCTATATACAGGGAGTACCACATCAATGTGTAGAGCTATATACAGGGAGTACCACATCAATGTGGAGCTGTGTACAGGGAGTACCACATCAATGTGTAGAGGTATATACAGAGAGTACCACATCAATGTGTAGAGGTATATACAGGGAGTACCACATCAATGTGGAGCTGTGTACAGGGAGTACCACATCAATGTGGAGCTATATACAGGGAGTACCACATCAATGTGTAGAGGTATATACAGGGAGTACCACATCAATGTGGAGCTGTGTACAGGGAGTACCACATCAATGTGTAGAGGTATATACAGGGAGTACCACATCAATGTGGAGCTATATACAGGGAGTACCACATCAATGTGTGGAGCTATATACAGGGAGTACCACATCAATGTGTAGAGGTATATACAGGGAGTACCGCATCAATGTGTAGAGGTATATACAGGGAGTACCACATCAATGTGTAGAGGTATATACAGGGAGTACCACATCAATGTGTAGAGGTATATACAGGGAGTACCACATCAATGTGTAGAGCTATATACAGGGAGTACCACATCAATGTGGAGCTGTGTACAGGGAGTACCACATCAATGTGTAGAGGTATATACAGGGAGTACCACATCAATGTGGAGCTGTGTACAGGGAGTACCACATCAATGTGGAGCTATATACAGGGAGTACCAGATCAATGTGTAGAGGTATATACAGGGAGTACCACATCAATGTTTAGAGGTACGAGCTACTTGAGGTTGATATATACATGAAGGCAGAGTAAAGTGACTCGGCATTCGGATAGATAATAATAAGAGTAAAGTAATGTAAGGTTGTTAGTGAGTAGGTTGTGTGCGTTTTGTGTCTGTAAATGTATGTGTGTGTTCATGTGCTGTGTGTTCATATGTAAGTGGAATATTCATATGTAGAGGTCAAGTGTATTTGTTTTATAACGTGCTCCTACTTCAACCTTGCCATGTGTAGACGTAGGCGGTACACAAAATCAATTGGCGTAACTTTTCTTTTTTCACTGCTTGCTTGTGAGATGTACAGCAGCATACGCCAGTCTGTAGGTGGTTTAGACACCCTGTGGAATATTAATATCTCAGATAAGTGAGCAAGGTAGGCAACAACATGAAGGAAAAAAATAGCACATCAGGAACCAGAGGGAAGGTTATTTTTCTTCCAACCACGATTGATTAGATGACCTTTTGTTTACCATAAACTCATGTACATGTTTTTCTGCTGCGTACACAAGTAGACTGGGTGACAGAAGTTCTTGACTCCTGTGTGTCGATTTTTTTTTTTTTTTTTTACTTTAACAACATTTATTCTTTAAAATGCAGTACACAAGCATTGATTGTGATTATGATCGGGTACTGCATTTACATGACCGTTAGTAATAACATGATGATGACGTTAACATTCACAGGGAGGACTATACTCTTACCATTGTGATTAGGGATATACTTATGATTAATAGTAGCACTTTGCAATTCCAGTCTCATTATGTATTTTGAGTATTAAATGTCAGATGTTACAAGTAGTTAGGGCTAGCACAATTATCGATTATAATCGTGTCACCAACAATTATGGACAATTATCAACTTTTATATTCAAGTAGATAATAGCATTTTTACATGAAGTGGGTACATTTGGTAGTCGTTTTACGAGCAGAATGACACGGTCGGGAGGAGAAGCTTAATTTCCAAAAGGTCCAAGCGGTCCAAACCATTCGTTTTTGAGATAGGGGTGTCACCAATGCTGTTGTATTTAGTAGGTAAGTCTCATTTTCAAAGATACAGTACAAGTTCAAAACATTTTTCAACAAAAAAGACAATTATGACAATAACTGTGGTCATTTGCATGACAATTAATCGTTACCTAAAATTCTATAATCGTCACAGCCCTAGTTAGACCTTATCTTTTCTCCTCATCTCTCTCTCATCCTGTATCATTTTGTCACCTCCCTTTCTCTTTTCTCTCTCCTCTCTCTCTCTCTCTCTCTCCCCTCTCTTGCTCTCTCTCGCCTCTCTCTCTCCTCTCTTATTCATACATCAGCAGACGCAGGCACTATTCAGATAAATCAATTACAGGGGGAGATTGCTCAGCCCCCAAACAGGATTGATGGTGTAATTAGTTTCTATTTAAAAGCTCATAAACAGGTTGTTTTATCCCATCTATCATCTCGACCCCTCTTCTCAGAGTCCAGCCTTCTACATAGTCAGGGTGCCAGAATATAACCCTTCTTTCCTTTCCACCTCCAATGAATCAGATTCCCTGGCCGGTGTCTTGTCCTCTTAACAGTGGAATCACCTTCTTCTTCCTGGAAAAGTAATTGTCCTACCAGTCGATCTGCACAGAAGTGGACAGGAAATATAGAGGCTTCTTTCTTTATCTTTCTGTGTAAACTATGCTCACTGACAGGGCTTCAGGCTATGTAATTGTCCTCATCTGGCCCCCATTACCTGAATATATGCTAGTGTTGAGTGATGTGTGTGGTTGCCTGGCGATGCTGGCCCAGCTGCAACATTGGGACAGATGGAGGATGTTTATTTCCCAGTCAGTCAGTTAAAGAAGAAAAACATTCTCCGTTACATCAAAGACTAGCTGTACAGTACAAAGAGAAACGTCATGAAAGAGAAAATGGATAGCTGATGGTTTACAAATCAGGATAGCTTGAATAATGAAGTCTTTTTCTTAAATGTATTATCTGTTTTTTCTTATTTTTGTGTTTGTGTGGTTTATCAGCTTAATGGGTTTTCTTCTCTCCTCTTCCCTGGTTGCCTAGGTGACTACCTGTCTGTCAGCAGCCCAGATGGTCCGTTCAGTATCCGCCTCCTGCGTGAGGTCACTCACCTCTACCTGTTAGCAGCCGGCACGGGGTTCACGCCGATGGCTCGGGTGATCCGATTGGCTCTCCAGGACCTGGGCTCACTCAGGTGAAATACACTGTCATGAATCCACCCAGAAACAACCCCTAGTATAGCCCCTTCCCCCTAAGCACTTAATGTAGATACAGTGGGGCAAAAAAGGTATTTAGTCAGCCACCAATTGTGCAAGTTCTCCCACTTAAAAAGATGAGAGAGGCCTGTAATTTTCATCATAGGTACACTTCAACTATGACAGAGAAAATGAGAAAATAAAATCCAGAAAATTACATTGTAGGATTTTTAATGAATTTATTTGCAAATTATGGTGGAAAATAAGTATTTGGTCACCTACAAACAAGCAAGATTTCTGGATCTCACAGACCTGTAACTTCTTCTTTAAGAGGCTCTTCTGTCCTCCAGTCGTTACCTGTATTAATGGCACCTGTTTGAATGTGTTATCAGTATAAAAGACACCTGTCCACAACCTCAAACAGTCACACTCCAAACTCCACTATGGCCAAGACCAAAGAGCTGTCAAAGGACACCAGAAACAAAATTGTAAACCTGCACCAGGCTGGGAAGACTGAATCTGCAATAGGTGAGCAGCTTGGTTTGAAGAAATCAACTGTGGGAGCAATTATTAGGAAATGGAAGACATACAAGACCACTGATAATCTCCATCGATCTGGGGCTCCACGCAAGATCTCACCCCGTGGGGTCAAAATGATCACAAGAGCGGTGAGCAAAAATCCCAGAACCACACTGGGGGACCTAGTGAATGACCTGCAGAGAGCTGGTACCAAAGTAACAAAGCCTACCATCAGTAACACACTACGCCGCCAGGGACTCAAATCCTGCAGTGCCAGACGTGTCCCCCTGCTTAAGCCAGTACATGTCCAGGCCCGTCTGAAGTTTGCTAGAGAGCATTTGGATGATCCAGAAGAAGATTGGGAGTATGTCATATGGTCAGATGAAACCAAAATATAACTTTTTTGGTAAAAACTCAACTCGTCGTGTTTGGAGGACAAAGAATGCTGATTTGCATTCAAAGAACAACATACCTACTGTGAAGCATGGGGGTGGAAACCTCATGCTTTGGGGGTGTTTTTCTGCAAAGGGACCAGGACGACTGATCCGTGTAAAGGAAAGAATGAATGGGGCCATGTATCGTGAGATTTTGAGTGAAAACCTCCTCCCATCAGCAAGGGCATTGAAGATGAAACATGGCTGGGTCTTTCAGCATGACAATGATCCCAAACACACCGCCCGGGCAACGAAGGAGTGGCTTCGTAAGAAGCATTTCAAGGTCCTGGAGTGGCCTAGCCAATCTCCAGATCTCAACCCCTTAGAAAATCTTTTGGGGGAGTTGAAAGTCCGTGTTGCCCAGCAACAGCCCCAAAACATCACTGCTCTAGAGGAGATCTGCATGGAGGAATGGGCCAAAATACCAGCAACAGTGTGTGAAAACCTTGTGAAGACTTACAGAAAACATTTGACCTCTGTCATTGCAAACAAAGGGTATATAACAAAGTATTGAGATAAACTTTTGTTATTGACCAAATACTTATTTTCCACCATAATTTGCAAATAAATGAATTAAAAATCATACAATGTGATTTCCTGGATTATTTTTTCTCATTTTGTCTGTCATAGTTGACGTGTACCTATGATGACAATTACAGGCCTCTCTCATCGTTTTAATTGGGAGAACTTGCACAATTGGGGGCTGACTAAATACATTTTTGCCCCAATGTATGAAAGGCTTGGATAGATATGAGCAGCATGGAAAATATTCTGCCTATCAAATCAAATATATTTTGAGTATTAAATGTCAGATGTTACAAGTAGTTAGGGCCAGCACAATTATCGATTATAATCGTGTAACCAACAATTATGGACAATTATCAACTTTTATATTCAAGTAGATAATAGCATTTTTACATGAAGTGGGTACATTTGGTAGTTGTTTTACTATTGTTGATCCCATTCTTTCAGATATGTTATGCAGAGTATTTCCTTTCTACTTTTGACTGAATAGAAACTGAAGGATGCTGTACTCTGACTGCTGTTCTAATGCAAGGCTGTCATTGTTCTCTTCCTGAGGATGTGAATACATTGTAAAGGACAAGGCTGTCATTGTTCTCTTTCTGAGGATGTGAATACATTGTAAAGGACAAGGCTGTCATTGTTCTCTTTCTGAGGATGTGAATACATTGTAAAGGACAAGGCTGTCATTGTTCTCTTTCTGAGGATGTGAATACATTGTAAAGGACAAGGCTGTCATTGTTCTCTTTCTGAGGATGTGAATACATTGTAAAGGACAAGGCTGTCATTGTTCTCTTTCTGAGGATGTGAATACATTGTAAAGGACAAGGCTGTCATTGTTCTCTTTCTGAGGATGTGAATACATTGTAAAGGACAAGGCTGTCATTGTTCTCTTTCTGAGGATGTGAATACATTGTAAAGGACAAGGATGTCATTGTTCTCTTCCTGAGGATGTGAATACATTGTAAAGGACAAGGCTGTCATTGTTCTCTTTCTGAGGATGTGAATACATTGTAAAGGACAAGGATGTCATTGTTCTCTTCCTGAGAATGTGAATACATTGTAAAGGACAAGGCTGTCATTGTTCTCTTTCTGAGGATGTGAATACATTGTAAAGGACAAGGCTGGCATTGTTCTCTTTCTGAGGATGTGAATACATTGTAAAGGACAAGGAAGTCATTGTTCTCTTCCTGAGGATGTGAATACATTGTAAAGGACAAGGTTGTTCTGACGGCGTTAGATCTTTGTGTGTTCTAGGAAAACCAAGCTGATGTTCTTCAACAGACAGGAAAGAGACATCCTGTGGCACTCTGAACTTGACGGCCTCGCAGCTGAAGATGAGAGGTGTGTGTGTGTGTTTTACTGTGTATTCATATTGAGGGTGGTCATTATGAGGCTGGCTGCACTAATGTCAGCAAGACGGACCCTCTGTGGTGAATCTGTGTGTGTGTGTGTGTGTGTGTGTGTGTGTGTGTGTGTGTGTGTGTGTGTGTGTGTGTGTGTGTGTGTGTGTGTGTGTGTGTGTGTGTGTGTGTGTGTGTGTGTGTGTGTGTGTGTGTGTGTGTGTGTGTGTGTGTGTGTGTGTTCTTGCTCGCTTCAGATGTCTATTATTGCATGTCTTCATGGTGTGTGAACACTCCCCATCATTACCATATTGACTAGATTCTCATGTGAACCATTACCTGTGAAGCAGCATTCACACATACATGTTACTGGACATGTCGTCTTGCTGCTAGGCAGACCGAGAATGTTCACTCTCTTGATCTCTATGCTCACTCAGTGTACAGTGTGTTCTGGTGATCCGTCTGTCAATTGGTAAGGCAGAAGATGCATTCGTTTGTTACGGTTCCAGGTGGAGTATATTCTGTCAGAGCTGTGTGATGGGTTCTGTTCTGCTCTAATCTATGGTTCCAGGTTCCAGGTGGAGTATATTCTGTCAGAGCCGTGTGATGGGTGGACAGGCAGGAAGGGGCGGGTTGAGGCCTCCATGCTGACTGACTTCCTGGTTAGGCCTGAGGGGTCAAAGGTCTTTGTGTGTGTGTGTGGCCCCTCAGCCTTCACCGAGCTGACTGTGGGGTGAGTGACACTCCACACCCCTCTACACACTCCAGTTAGGCATTTAGCCGGGCGGCAGGTAGCCTAGTGGTTAGAGTGTTGGACTAGTAACTGAAAGATTGCAAGATCGAGTCCCCAAGCTGACAAGGTAAAAATCTGTCATTCTGTCCCTGAACAAGGCAGTTAACCCACTGTTCCTAGGCCATCATTGAAAATAAGAATTTGTTCTTAACTGACTTGCCCAGTTAAATAAAAAAATAGAAAAACATTTCTAAATATAGAAGCCATGCTGTATGTTTTTATGTTAATGTTAATTTAGTAGATTCAAGCTATGTAGTGCAAGGAAGTTAACTTGTATAACATTGGATAACTTTTCCCACATTTAGGCTTTGTCTGACCCCCTCTCACCTTCTCCTTGTTTCTCACCTTCCTCCTCTATCAATCTCCCTCCTCTCTTTCTCAGGTTGGTGAGACAGCATTGTTTCAGTAAAGAGGAGATTCATGTTTTCCAGGGCTGAGTGTCAGTCTCAGAAATTACAGCCTGAGGTGCCAACGGGACATTGAGAGAACAACGTGTGTGTGTGTGTGAGAGAGAGAAGTGTGTGTGTTTGAGAGAAAGGAGACACAATTTGTGAGAGAGTGTGGGAGAGAAGAGATGTTATTGGGCTGCCGGCCAATGTCTTTTTTGGAACAACGTCTTTCTATGCACTGTAGACTGAACTGATGGACTTCTGTGGTTAGCAGCTCTGTCTCTCTCTATTTCTGTGTGTCTCCGTCTTACTCTCTCTGGTGCTTTGAAACATGGGTGGACAGTCATTCTCTCTGGACGCCAAGGACGTGACTTCTGGTGAATCACACACAAAGGATGAATGGCCAATTACCCAGCAGCACTGAACCCTCAGGTCAACATCATCAGCTCACTGTCTGTCTCTCTCTGTACCAGAAGTCTTTGAACTGTCCTGTCCTTGTGCTCTCCTCTGCTCTGACGAAAGCGAGAGAGAGAGAGGGGGGGGTCTGGGGTTGTTTATGAGAGGTCACTACCATGTCTTACATACTGTATATCAATCTATTGCACAGTCCCACACATCCGCTACATTGTGATGTTATTTTTGCTGTCGCTTCCCCCACCCCCCCCCCCCCCAAAAAGCAGGACTTTGTGAGCGTTTAATTTTCAGTTCTGATCATTACATCTTTCTTTCGTTGAAGAAGTAATGAGAATTTCCAACCTGCTGTTGGCATATGAGACATCCTCCTACAGATAGTTATTATGAATTCAGATAGTTGTTTTGGCTGTGCTGCCGTTATATCTGGTATGTTCTGCAGCCTGTGGTTCTGTTTCAGAGAGACTGATCGTTAAGCAGACCAGTCTTCAGTATGAGTACAGTTACAGTCTCTCTTTCTCCATCTATATCTATCTCTCTTTCTCCCCACTCTCTCTCACAGGTTGATGTTGTAGTACTCACAGTAGGTGATGAATACCAATGGGAATGCATTACACAATACATAACACACCTACGTAAATGTATTCGATATAATAAAAATGTCATTTTATTCATGTATTTAATTCATTAATACCTCAAGCCCACAGTGATCTGTTTAAGTGCTTGATGTTTGACGCAGTTAAATGATTCTAAACTGCATCCGGGAACCATGACCGTGCGTCCTTGACTCTTTCTCACTCTTGTGAAATACGTGAGGTTGGTAAAGGCCCCGACTGTCGTGATTTCCCCTCGTGGAACATCAAACTGCCAGACCGAACTATGTCAATCCTGCAGAGTTGTTCTATGCCATGAGTGCTCCCTCTGATGTAGCTCCTCTATTAACCTAATAAGAGGGGCTCTCATCTGGCCGTTTCCAGCGGCAGTCAGTCCGTCTGCCTCTTTAGATGTATCCTTTCAGACTGGGTCAAAATGGAACAAAATGTCCCATGAAATTGAAGTTGTATTTTCATGAAATGTCGTTTTGGAGGAAGAATCTTTTATATTGGACATTGGTATCTAGAAAAGATGTTCATGAATGTATGCGATCTTGGACTTTTCACCGTTTTTTTCTCTAATTTGTACTCTCTAGATCGTACGGAAGGTGCCATTTAAAAACCTTGCCCTGCGTGGCATTTACTTTTTAATAACATTAAAGTACATCATGTCATGGTCATTTTCTTCCTTTTTCACACAAAATGAATTGCAGCATTTGTTACCACTGAACATCACCATTTCAAAGATCACACCTGTCAATGTAACACACATGCCATGCTACGTGCAATACTATAAGTCAAGCTTCTATGGATCAAAAGTACTTGATGAAAGTACCAGTTTGTTTTTGACCGGTGAAACAATGACTGAAATGGGTTGGGTTCTGGTTTTTAAAGAAATTGAGCTTCACTTGGTTTTGTAGCTCATCTAATCTTGATCTAACCACATCTTATTTTAATGCATATCCAGCTTTGTACATCATTCACACTATAACTAACATGTCAGTTATATGAGCTGTCCTGAAGCAAATTAAAAGATGCACTAAACATTTTTGTTGTGTTTAGATTCAGAGCCCTGGTTGTATTGTGTTCAGTTGTTTCTGGCTGAAATGTACTACAGTTCATTAATTAATACTTCACCTTAGGAAAGAGGCAATTCAAATGTGCAAGGGAATGATATCACAACCACACCAGGAAGTATATGATTTTAAAGACATATATATGCAAAGCTGTAATTATCCAAGGAAAAATACCTTGCAGTCACTCTCTCTGTGTCTGTCTGTTCCCCCCCCCATCTGCCCTCCGGACCGACTATACACACACACAGTGTTATCTTAGTAAATGGCATCATGTTGGTGGCCAGTCCTTCCCCATAGGAGTAAAGGTTCCCCACCCACTAGGCAATCCGATTAAATTGCATGTCTTGGCAGATGGAAAATCAAAGGTCACCATAGATGAAAAACACTGTGTCTGGCTCTGATTCTCAATGAGCTTTACGGTATCTACCTTCAGGAGGGGGTGTAGAGAGCGAGTCTGTCAATGGGAGTGTAATAGCTTTGGCATTAGGAATTCTCTTTAGAGTTTGATTATAAGTGGACTGACTAGTTACCATCATTGGAGGGGAAGTTGCTTTGCAGGGCGAGGTCATGTTCTATGCTGCTTTCAAGGGAAATAATGGAGAGGTGAGGTCACATTATCTACATCTGTTTATAATGGCATTACTGATACATTTCAGTGAATTTGGTGTTACTTATATGACATATGTAGTGCAAATAGCATGTTGTTCCAAACAGGTGAGAAAGCCCCTATCCAGTCTGGCAGCAGCAGCTCTATGATTGATTGAAAGCTGAGAATTGTGTAGGGGTGAGGAGAGTACCACTACCTGACACACAGAGTGGTGCTTGAGACTGGAGTGGCACTCACTGTCGTCTGCCACCTCCACCACTAACATTACTCACCATCACCACCTCTAATACCTGCTGCTGCATAGCTTGATCTGGCTTGGGCATTACAAGGTGAAAGAAAATACAAATGAGTCTGTTGATTCATATCCTGCATATCCTATCAGTATCCTGCATATCCTATCAGTATCCTGCATATCCTATCAATATACTACATATCCTATCAGTATCCTGCATATCCTATCAGTATCCTGCATATCCTATCAGTATCCTGCATATCCTATCAATATACTACATATCCTATCAATATCCTGCATATCCTATCAGTATCCTGCATATCCTATCAGTATCCTGCATATCCTATCAATATAATACATATCCTATCAATATACTACATATCCTATCAATATCCTGCATATCCTATCAGTATCCTGCATATCCTATCAGTATCCTGCATATCCTATCAATATAATACATATCCTATCAATATCCTGCATATCCTATCAGTATCCTGCATATCCTATCAATATACTACATATCCTATCAATATCCTGCATATCCTATCAGTATCCTGCATATCCTATCAGTATCCTGCATATCCTATCAATATAATACATATCCTATCAATATCCTGCATATCCTATCAGTATCCTGCATATCCTATCAGTATCCTGCATATCCTATCAATATAATACATATCCTATCAATATCCTGCATATCCTATCAGTATCCTGCATATCCTATCAATATACTACATATCCTATCAATATCCTATATACAGTGGGGCAAAAAAAGTATTTAGTCAGCCACCAGTTGTGCAAGTTCTCCCACTTAAAAAGATGAGAAAGGCCTGTAATTGTCATCATAGGTACACCTTATTTTTATTTATTTTACCTTTATTTAACTAGGCAAGTCGGTTAAGAACAAATTATTATTTTCAATGACGGCCTACGAACAGTGGGTTAACTGCCTGTTCAGGGGCAGAACGACAGATTTGTTCCTTGTCAGCTCGGGGATTTGAACTTGCAACCTTTCGGTTACTAGTCCAACACTCTAACCAATAGGCTACCTTGCCGCCCCTTCAACTATTGTGGGATTTATGAATTTATTTGCAAATTATGGTGGAAAATAAGTATTTGTTCAATAACAAAAGTTTATCTCAATACTTTGTCATATACCCTTTGTTGGCAATGACAGAGGTCAAACATTTTCTGTAAGTCTTCACAAGGTTTTCACACACTGTTGCTGGTATTTTGGCCCATTCCTCCATGCAGATCTCCTCTAGACCAGTGATGTTTTGGGGCTGTTGCTGGGCAACACGGACTTTCAACTCCCTCCAAAGATTTTCTATGGGGTTGAGATCTGGAGACTGGCTAGGCCACTCCAGGACCTTGAAATGCTTCTTACGAAGCCACTCCTTCGTTGCACGGGCGGTGTGTTTGGGATCATTGTCATGCTGAAAGACCCAGCCACGTTTCATCTTCAATGCCCTTGCTGATGGAAGGAGGTTTTCACTCAAAATCTCACGATACATGGCCCCATTCATTCTTTCCTTTACACGGATCAGTCGTCCTGGTCCCTTTGCAGAAAAACAGCCCCAAAGCATTTTGTTTCCACCACCATGCTTCACAGTGGGTATGGTGTTCTTTGGATGCAACTCAGCATTCTTTGTCCTCCAAACACGACGAGTTGAGTTTTTACCAAAAAGTTTTATTTTGGTTTCATCTGACCATATGACATTCTCCCAATCTTCTTCTGGATCATCCAAATGCTTTCTAACCAACTTCAGACGGGCCTGGACATGTACTGGCTTAAGCAGGGGGACACGTCTGGCACTGCAGGATTTGAGTCCCTGGCGGTGTAGTGTGTTACTTATGGAAGGCTTTGTTACTTTGGTCCCAGCTCTCTGCAGGTCATTCACTAGGTCCCCCCGTGTGGTTCTGGGATTTTTGCTCATCGCTCTTGTGATCATTTTGACCCCACGGGGTGAGATCTTGCGTGGAGCCCCAGATTGAGGGAGATTATCAGTGGGCTTGTATGTCTTCCATTTCCTA
The DNA here is from genome assembly GCF_021184085.1 of Oncorhynchus gorbuscha. Classification (NCBI taxonomy): domain Eukaryota; kingdom Metazoa; phylum Chordata; class Actinopteri; order Salmoniformes; family Salmonidae; genus Oncorhynchus; species Oncorhynchus gorbuscha. Next base: position 12,208,691 of record NC_060191.1, read on the forward strand.
ATAATTGCTCCCACAGTTGATTTCTTCAAACCAAGCTGCTCACCTATTGCAGATTCAGTCTTCCCAGCCTGGTGCAGGTTTACAATTTTGTTTCTGGTGTCCTTTGACAGCTCTTTGGTCTTGGCCATAGTGGAGTTTGGAGTGTGACTGTTTGAGGTTGTGGAAAGTATTTTATACTGATAACAAGTTCAAACAGGTGCCATTAGTACAGGTAACGAGTGGAGGGCAGAGGAGCCTCTTAAAGAAGAAGTTACAGGTCTGTGAGAGCCAGAAATCTTGCTTGTTTGTAGGTGACCAAATACTTATTTCCCACCATAATTTGCAAATAAATTCATTAAAAATCCCACAATGTGATTTTCTGGATTTTTTTCATCTTATTTTCTCTGTCATAGTTGAAGTGTACCTATGATGAAAATTACAGGCCTCTCTCATCTTTTTAAGTGGGAGAACTTGCACAATTGGTTGCTGACTAAATACTTTTTTGTCCCACTGTATCTTATCAATATCCTATATATCTTATCAATATCCTATATATCTTATCAATATCCTATATATCCTATCTTTTTTTGTTTTACGTGCTTCACATCCTTTTTATTTAATTTGACTAATTTATTTTTCAGAACTAATTTATATAAAATGTGTTTTTATCACTGCTCCAGGCGTCAACCTTGTAGGCTCATTGTCTGCTGCTTCAATGTGGAAACAATGTAGCAAAGAACATGTAAATATAGCTTTTGGTATGGCTGGTACTTAAATGGTGAATTATATATGTTTTTCTGGGTTAGAGAGAAGTTTGTTATGGAGAAAATCAATCAATCCTGACCCCTTAACATTCAGCTTCGTGCTCCCCAGATCTGTCCACTCCAACTTACAGCTGACATGACATAGTGGAGAAGAGTATCTTTAGAGAGAATCCATTAGACCAGATGCATGTTTTATTGAGCTGCTTCCTTTAATGAGATGTCTCATCCACTTTGGACATGAGTTCATGTGAGCTCTTACACACAGAATTATTCATCATTTTGAAGTACACGACCACCACTCCCCAGTGATGTGGAGCTTGATCCCTGCTTCATTTGTCTTTTAATTGCAATCCCCTCCATGTGTGAGTTCCACAAAACAGCAGCCTAGCCCCAGTACACATCCTCATCTTCAAAAGAAGTGGCTTTTATCAGAGGAGACAAGAAAGGTTTACACCTGAGGCCTCATCCCACTGAGTTAGGTCTTTGATGACACGACTCCCCCTCTGGCTTCGTGCAGTTGTGACCAGCGGGAGAGAGGCTGAACACTTAAAATGATGGTCGATAGCTAAACGCAGGTTTTTCTGTTGTTCTTCCTGTAGCAGAGAAACAAAGGAACCCTGAGTAACACAATTAATCTCATTTCAACAATTGATTGAATGTATTGTGTTGCAAAGAATGATTCACAATAACTGACAGTAATCATGTTTAACTATGCTGAATGCTTAAAATATTTTACTAAATGTAATGTTTTACTTTTGATTAATAAACCTTGCAATTCGAGAAGCATGGTGATAAGGAAAGGTGACAGAAAGACAAGGAAAGGTGACAGACGGGTTCAGCATGACGATCCAGAGAGAGAAAGAAAATCCATAATTCGTCAATAACCCCGTCAATAAGTGCCTGGGAAAGTTATTTGACTAGACCCTAATGGACAGAAGAACCACATGTACACTGTGCTGGATGTACCAGCACAGTGTCCTCCCCCAAATGACCTGGCCGCTAACCCTGTATGAGGTCACCTCATCAGCAACGGGCACGAGAGAGAAGTGCGAACCGAGACCTACGCAGATGGCTTGGCGTCTCCCCCAGCTTCTCATGTGTGGGCCTGTACAGTGGAATAGCAAAGCTACAACTACCAATCTCATCACTGGTAGAATTCAAAGTGGTAGAGACTGACTGGTGATGATCCTCAGGGACTCCAAAGACCTGAAGATACAAGGGGCCATTATTGAGTTCAGGACACAAAGAAAGTGGTCTGCCACCAAAGCCGTCAAACAGGCTGAAGCACGGTGACATTTGTGTAGTATTTTTTTGAACCCTTATTTTACCAGGTATGTTGACTGAGAACACATTCTCATTTACAGCAATGCCCTGGGGAATAGTTACTGGGATGAATGAGCCAATTGGAAGCTGGGGATGATTAGGTGGCCATGATGGTATGAGGGCCAGATTGGGAATTTACCCAGGACACCGGGGTTAAGACCCCTTCTCTTACAATGAGTGCCATGGGATCTTTAGTGAGTCAGGACATTTGATTAACTTCCCATCCGAAAGACGGCACCCTACACAGGGCAATGTCCCCAATCACTGCCCAGAGACATTGGGATATTTTAATAGACGAGGAAAGAGTGCCTCGTACTGGCCTTCCAACACCACTTCCACCAGCATCTGGTCTTCCATCCAGGGAGCAGCCAGGACCAACCCTGCTTAGCTTCAGAGGCAAGCCAGCAGTGGGATGCAAGGGGGTGTGCTGCTGGCAAAAAAGAGGGGAATATCTGCCGATATAGACAGGGCCTTGAAACAACGAAGACCACATGCTGGGCCAAAGCCAACGCCACTGAAAGGAGGCTCCTGGTGCAGCAAGAAGTCAGGCAAATGAAGGATCAGAGAAGGGCCAAAGCAGTAAGGTTGGGAGCCTGGAGTCTCTTTGGGTGAGCTGTGGAGGATGGATCCTGACAGAATCCTGTTCCTGTTCAGATCTGTCTATGACTGTCATGTTTTGTCATTTATTATCTTGTCTTGTCCCTGTGCTTCCCATTCTATTCGTTTCCCTCTGCTGGTCTTATTAGGTTCTTTCCCTCTTTCTATCCCTCTCTCTCCCCCCTCCCTCTTTCACTCTCTCGCTCTCTCTTCTCTCTATCGTTCCGTTCCTGCTCCCAGCTGTTCCTATTCCCCTAATCAATCATTTAGTCTTCCCACACCTGTTCCCGATCCTTTCCCCTGATTAGAGTCCCTATTTCTTCCTTTGTGTTCCGTTCCTGTCCTGTCGGTTCCTTGTTTAGAATTCACCGTGCTGTGATTGTGTATCGCCCTGTCGTGTCGTGTTTTCCTCAGATGCTGCGTGGTGAGCAGGTGTCTGAGTCTGTCTGGTTCAAGTGCCTTCCCGAGGCAACCTGCTGTTCACCTGCTGTTCAAGATCGAGTCTCCAGTTTGTCCTCGTCATTTCGAGTGAAAGTTGTGTTTTTTGTTTGTATTTACTTTACTGGATTAAAGACTCTGTTTTCGCCAAGTCGCTTTTGGGTCCTCTTTCACCTGCATGACAGAAGGAACCGACCAAGGAATGGACCCAGCGACTTCAGACGCTCGTTACACTGCCGTCAAGATCCAAGGAGCCATGCTCGGCAGACACGAGCAGGAATTGTCTGCTGCTCGCCATGCCGTGGAGAACCTGGCCGCTCAGGTTTCCGACCTCTCTGGACAGTTCCAGAGTCTACGTCTCGTGCCACCTGTTACTTCCTGGCCTGCCGAGCCTCCAGAACCTAGGGTTAATAACCCACCTTGCTACTCCGGGCAGCCCACTGAGTGCCGCTCCTTTCTCACGCAGTGTGAGATTGTGTTCTCTCTCCAACCCAACACATTCTCTAGAGAGAGAGCTCGGGTTGCTTACGTCATTTCACTCCTTACTGGCCGGGCTCGAGAATGGGGCACAGCTATCTGGGAGGCAAGGGCTGATTGCTCTAACAAGTTCCAGAACTTTAAAGAGGAGATGATTCGGGTTTTTGACCGTTCAGTTTTTGGTAGGGAGGCTTCTAGGGCCCTGGCTTCCTTATGCCAAGGTGAACGGTCCATAACGGATTATTCTATTGAGTTTCGCACTCTTGCTGCCTCTAGTGAGTGGAACGAGCCGGCGCTGCTCGCTCGTTTTCTGGAGGGACTCCACGCAGTGGTTAAGGATGAGATTCTCTCCCGGGAGGTTCCTTCAGATGTGGACTCTTTGATTGCTCTCGCCATCCGCATAGAACGACGGGTAGATCTTCGTCACCGGGCTCGTGGAAGAGAGCTCGCATCAACGGTGTTTCCCTGCTCCGCATCGCAACCATCTCCCTCCTCTGGCTCAGAGACTGAGCCCATGCAGCTGGGAGGGATTCGCATCTCGACTAAGGAGAGGGAACGGAGGATCACCAACCGCCTGTGCCTCTATTGCGGAGTTGCTGGACATTTTGTTAATTCATGTCCAGTAAAAGCCAGAGCTCATCTGTAAGCGGAGGGCTACAGGTGAGCGCAACTACTCAAGTCTCTCCATCAAAATCCTGTACTACTTTGTCGGTCCATCTACGCTGGACCGGTTCGGGTGCTACATGTAGTGCCTTGATAGACTCTGGGGCTGAGGGTTGTTTCATGGACGAAGCATGGGTTCGGAAACATGACATTCCTTTCAGAGAGTTAGAGAAGCCTACGCCCATGTTCGCCTTAGATGGTAGTCATCTTCCCAGTATCAGATTTGAGACACTACCTTTAACCCTCACAGTATCTGGTAACCACAGTGAGACTATTTCTTTTTTGATTTTCCGTTCACCGTTTACACCTGTTGTTTTGGGTCATCCCTGGCTAGTATGTCATAATCCTTCTATTAATTGGTCTAGTAATTCTATCCTATCCTGGAACGTTTCTTGTCATGTGAAGTGTTTAATGTCTGCCATCCCTCCCGTTTCTTCTGTCCCTACTTCTCAGGAGGAACCTGGCGATTTGACAGGAGTGCCGGAGGAATATCATGATCTGCGCACGGTCTTCAGTCGGTCCCGAGCCAACTCCCTTCCTCCTCACCGGTCGTATGATTGTAGTATTGATCTCCTTCCGGGGACCACTCCTCCTCGGGGTAGACTATACTCTCTGTCGGCTCCCGAACGTAAGGCTCTCGAGGATTATTTGTCTGTGTCTCTTGACGCCGGTACCATAGTGCCTTCTTCCTCTCCGGCCGGGGCGGGGTTCTTTTTGTTAAGAAGAAGGACGGTACTCTGCGCCCCTGCGTGGATTATCGAGGGCTGAATGACATAACGGTTAAGAATCGTTATCCGCTTCCCCTTATGTCATCAGCCTTCGAGATTCTGCAGGGAGCCAGGTGCTTTACTAAGTTGGACCTTCGTAACGCTTACCATCTCGTGCGCATCAGAGAGGGGGACGAGTGGAAAACGGCGTTTAACACTCCGTTAGGGCATTTTGAGTACCGGGTTCTGCCGTTCGGTCTCGCCAATGCGCCAGCTGTTTTTCAGGCATTAGTTAATGATGTTCTGAGAGACATGCTGAACATCTTTGTTTTTGTCTATCTTGACGATATCCTGATTTTTTCTCCGTCACTCGAGATTCATGTTCAGCACGTTCGACGTGTTCTACAGCGCCTTTTAGAGAATTGTCTCTACGTAAAGGCTGAGAAGTGCTCTTTTCATGTCTCCTCCGTTACTTTTCTCGGTTCCGTTATTTCCGCTGAAGGCATTCAGATGGATTCCGCTAAGGTCCAAGCTGTCAGTGATTGGCCCGTTCCAAGGTCACGTGTCGAGTTGCAGCGCTTTTTAGGTTTCGCTAATTTCTATCGGCGTTTCATTCGTAATTTCGGTCAAGTTGCTGCCCCTCTCACAGCTCTTACTTCTGTCAAGACGTGTTTTAAGTGGTCCGGTTCCGCCCAGGGAGCTTTTGATCTTCTAAAAGAACGTTTTACGTCCGCTCCTATCCTCGTTACTCCTGACGTCACTAGACAATTCATTGTCGAGGTTGACGCTTCAGAGGTAGGCGTGGGAGCCATTCTATCCCAGCGCTTCCAGTCTGACGATAAGGTTCATCCTTGCGCTTATTTTTCTCATCGCCTGTCGCCATCTGAGCGCAACTATGATGTGGGTAACCGTGAACTGCTCGCCATCCGCTTAGCCCTAGGCGAATGGCGACAGTGGTTGGAGGGGCGACCGTTCCTTTTGTCGTTTGGACAGACCATAAGAACCTTGAGTACATCCGTTCTGCCAAACGACTTAATGCCCGTCAAGCTCGTTGGGCGTTGTTTTTCGCTCGTTTCGAGTTTGTGATTTCTTACCGTCCGGGTAGCAAGAACACCAAGCCTGATGCCTTATCCCGTCTGTTTAGTTCTTCTGTGGCTTCTACTGATCCCGAGGGGATTCTTCCTTATGGGCGTGTTGTCGGGTTAACAGTCTGGGGAATTGAAAGACAGGTTAAGCAAGCACTCACGCACACTGCGTCGCCGCGCGCTTGTCCTAGTAACCTCCTTTTCGTTCCTGTTTCCACTCGTCTGGCTGTTCTTCAGTGGGCTCACTCTGCCAAGTTAGCTGGTCATCCCGGTGTTCGAGGCACTCTTGCGTCTATTCGCCAGCGCTTTTGGTGGCCGACTCAGGAGCGTGACACGCGCCGTTTCGTGGCTGCTTGTTCGGACTGCGCGCAGACTAAGTCGGGTAACTCTCCTCCTGCCGGTCGTCTCAGACCGCTCCCCATTCCTTCTCGACCATGGTCTCACATCGCCCTAGACTTCATTACCGGTCTGCCTTTGTCTGCGGGGAAGACTGTGATTCTTACGGTTGTCGATAGGTTCTCTAAGGAGGCACATTTCATTCCCCTCGCTAAACTTCCTTCCGCTAAGGAGACGGCACAAATCATTATCGAGAATGTATTCAGAATTCATGGCCTCCCGTTAGACGCCGTTTCAGACAGAGGCCCGCAATTCACGTCACAGTTTTGGAGGGAGTTCTGTCGTTTGATTGGTGCGTCCGTCAGTCTCTCTTCCGGGTTTCATCCCCAGTCTAACGGTCAAGCAGAGAGGGCCAATCAGACGATTGGTCGCATACTACGCAGCCTTTCTTTCAGAAACCCTGCGTCTTGGGCAGAACAGCTCCCCTGGGCAGAATACGCTCACAATTCGCTTCCTTCGTCTGCTACCGGGTTATCTCCGTTTCAGAGTAGTCTGGGTTACCAGCCTCCTCTGTTCTCATCCCAGCTTGCCGAGTCCAGCGTTCCCTCCGCTCAAGCGTTTGTCCAACGTTGTGAGCGCACCTGGAGGAGGGTGAGGTCTGCACTTTGCCGTTACAGGGCACAGACTGTGAGAGCCGCCAATAAACGCAGGATTAAGAGTCCAAGGTATTGTTGCGGCCAGAGAGTGTGGCTTTCCACTCGCAACCTTCCTCTTACGACAGCTTCTCGTAAGTTGACTCCGCGGTTCATTGGTCCGTTCCGTGTTTCCCAGGTCGTCAATCCTGTCGCTGTGCGACTGCTTCTTCCGCGACATCTTCGTCGCGTCCATCCTGTCTTCCATGTCTCCTGTGTTAAGCCCTTTCTTCGCACCCCGTTCGTCTTCCCTCCCCCTCCCGTCCTTGTCGAGAGCGCACCTATTTACAAGGTACATAAGATCATGGACATGCGTTCTCGGGGACGGGGTCACCAATACTTAGTGGATTGGGAGGGTTACGGTCCTGAGGAGAGGAGTTGGGTTCCGTCTCGGGACGTGCTGGACCGTTCACTCATTGATGATTTCCTCCGTTGCCGCCAGGATTCCTCCTCGAGTGCGCCAGGAGGCGCTCGGTGAGTGGGGGGTACTGTCATGTTTTGTCATTTATTATCTTGTCTTGTCCCTGTGCTTCCCATTCTATTCGTTTCCCTCTGCTGGTCTTATTAGGTTCTTTCCCTCTTTCTATCCCTCTCTCTCCCCTCCCTCTTTCACTCTCTCGCTCTCTCTTCTCTCTATCGTTCCGTTCCTGCTCCCAGCTGTTCCTATTCCCCTAATCAATCATTTAGTCTTCCCACACCTGTTCCCGATCCTTTCCCCTGATTAGAGTCCCTATTTCTTCCTTTGTGTTCCGTTCCTGTCCTGTCGGTTCCTTGTTTAGAATTCACCGTGCTGTGATTGTGTATCGCCCTGTCGTGTCGTGTTTTCCTCAGATGCTGCGTGGTGAGCAGGTGTCTGAGTCTGTCTGGTTCAAGTGCCTTCCCGAGGCAACCTGCTGTTCACCTGCTGTTCAAGATCGAGTCTCCAGTTTGTCCTCGTCATTTCGAGTGAAAGTTGTGTTTTTTGTTTGTATTTACTTTACTGGATTAAAGACTCTGTTTTCGCCAAGTCGCTTTTGGGTCCTCTTTCACCTGCATGACAATGACGTGCTCCCGTCGCTCACTAACTTACACAGGTGGGGCCTCGCTGAAAACCCAAACCTCTCTCTCTCTGCAACAAACTTGGCACCATAGAGAATGTTTTAACATAGTGCACTCTTGCCCTCTCCCCTCTCCCTAGGCAAATTCAGATGGAGGCACGACCAAGTTAAGGGAACTGGCCATGATCCTCGAGAATCAACAGAGGAAAAATAGGACTCCCACCAACAAAGGCCACCACATCAACTTAGTCAGGCCACGGGAAGCAGAAGTAGCCACACCCAGGAAGGACGGCATTCTGGAACAAGCCAGAATGTGGGAGATGCAAGATCGTGGTAGATGTGTGCTGACCTAGACAGAAAGCTGATCTTCCTCCCTGACATGGTTGTCACCACTCTCCGTCCAGACATCATCATATGGGCGGTGAAGGAGAAAAAGCTGGTGACTGTGGAACTCACAGTGCCCTCAGAGAGGTGTGTGGAAGCATACCAGCACAAGAATCAAAAAGTATGACTTCCTTGCAGATAAGATGCGAAGGAAGGTATGGAGTGTCTGGGTTTACCCAGTTGAAGTCGGCTGGCATGGCTTCCCTGCCTAATCAACATGGAGACTGCTTTCCGCTCTGGGCATCAAAGAAAAGGACAGAAGATATGCGCTATAGCACCTAGCAAGAGCTGCTGAAAAGGCCTTTTTCTGGTTATTATGGTAGAAAAGATCTGCACCGAGCTGGAAGCCATCCACAGGTGGGCTGTGATTTGGCCAAGTACTGTCAACGCACCATGTTCAGGGCGTTCCTGGATTGGAGTTGAAAAGTCGAGTGAGAGGTGGACTGGGCTGATGACGCCTGTGGATCAGCAATCAAACACTGATTGTATCAGATACAACAACACCCAGAATCATATAATGAGAGGGAGAGGTCAGAATGGTTACTAGGCCACCTACAGTGCAATCATTCTCTATGTGCTATTGGTCATGAAAGAGTATCAGAACGGCCCTGAAAAAAACCTGATCCACATGCGTTCTCCTGAAGGTCATATTTAACTAGCATGGTTAACAGAGTAGTCTATAACTAGTTATGTAACCTCCCATTTCTTTGTGAATCTAATTAAATATTCAGCTCAGGGCTTAACTACGAGGTCCATATCCCTGGTGCATTGTACAATTACATGGTACTGTTGTCCTGGGGTCCAATTCGCTGTAGCAGAGTGTGTGTGTGTGTGTGTGTGTGTGTGTGTGTGTGTGTGTGTGTGTGTGTGTGTGTGTGTGTGTGTGTGTGTGTGTGTGTGTGTGTGTGTGTGTGTGTGTGTGTGTGTGTGTGTGTGTGTGTGTGTGTGTGTGTGTGTGTGTGTGTGTTCTGTTCCCTGAGCTCTGGTTAATAAGAGCTCAACACTGGCCTGCAGGTCTGGAAGGATGACTCAATAGAATAGCACACCTGACCAGCAGATCACACAGGGTTACACACATACAGAATAGCCAGTATGGCCGTGTTAGGCAGATATAGTCTATAATCTGCTGGCATATTTGAACTCTAAAAGGGGACCGGATCATTTACTAAGTATCTTTCATGTTGCCTACAGTAACTGTTTGTATATGTGGCTGCTTTGATAAATGTCTCCTCATTATCTTTGAGAAGTTGCTTATGTAGGCTGTTGATCATTTCAGGCATAGGGATTTCTCTTTAGTCTTGACCCTCTAGAGGCATGGACAAGTTGCCCCAGTGTTAAGAATGTACTATAATGATCAGCACAAGGCCATTATGGTTCAGCATTCAAAATGAAAATTGCTATCTTACTGTAACTGCAATGTGAGTTCACCCAGTGTAAACATATTTTCTTCAACATGGATCTTTTTCAAATTGTATTTTTTTGTGCATCTTTTACATGCGCTTCAATGATAGGCCCACACCAATGTTAAAGTGATTGTTCCATTTTCAGCTCAACATATTCAGCTTAATATCTCCAAAAGCCCTTGCTTGTATAGTATATTGATGAACTGAATTGATGCACTTCACTGCCTGGGGGATATTTAATCCCTAAATAAGACAATGATGAACAAATAGTGATGAATTAAATGTCTCTTCTGAAATCATCCCTTTCAAACATCCACTGATTAATTAACTGCTGAAACCTTGGATGAGTAATATCCTGGATTCTGCTGCTTTAATTTCACTCTGGCTTCGTGACAATAAAATAGCATATGTTTGACCTTTGAACATCATGGATTATTGACAGTATTCCAAAACACAGATCCAGAACATATTTAAAGCCACTAGTGCCTTTGCATAAATATTTTCATTGATGGATAAGATCACTCCACATCGCAGTCCCTTTTTTCTAAAAAATAAATAAATAAATAATAAATAAAAAAGTGTAGGCCACATATCCTACCTACCGCTCTCCATTTCACCGTCCTCCAACTCATTATTGCTCTGCGCATCCAAGCCAAGCGCACGAGTCCGAAAGCAATTCAAGATGATGTCAATGGACAGGCGCACCCTCCTTCCGAATCCAGAGAGAGAGCGCGCACCGTGTAAGCACATAGCTGCGTGTGGTGAAGTTTAGTATGCCTCATATAATAACCGTGTTATTGAACGGAGAGTCAATTCCAGAAATCCTCGCCTACTTCGCTAGATTTATTTTATTTTATTGGTGTTGGGGATTAAAACTGTCTCACTTAGCGTTCACCTTTTTTGTTTTTCTTTAGTCCGCCTGCGCTCTTGGATCTATTTGGAGATGTCTGAGTTTAACCACTCAAATCTATCAGGCGGAAACGCTCCGGACCCGGACTACAAGTGGACTTATGAATATTACGACGATGATGAGCCTGTTTCGTTCGAGGGACTGAAAGCGCACCGATGTAAGTACAGGATCTCAGTTTACTGTCCTGTGCTGCCCCTCCGCCCCTTTCGCCCATTTTCTCTGCGTTACGCATCTATTACTTTATTGTAGAAGTGAACTGTGATTAAATCATGTGTGCATGTATTTATTTATACGTGAGATTTGCCATGGCTTATTGCATCACATTCATATTTCTGGCTAGAAGTTAAAGTTAAGTATAGCAGATATTCTTCATAATGACAAATAGGTAGAGGGTGTGTGTGGTTTATGAGAGCTATAGAGAGAGAGGAGGGGGGATCTGCCTTGGACTGTAAACCCTGCAGAGTAGTATAAGCATGTCAGTGCTGAGTGTCTAAGTAAGGGTGTTCCGTGTTTAAGCCTGTATGTGTGTCAGCCTTTTAACATTAGATACATACACAGTCAATAACTTTATTTTTCCTCTACAATAACATACACCAATCAATGTCACCCCGTCTAGACATAATACATTTTCATAGCCTTCCTCTCTCTCTCTCCCCCTTCTCTCCATCTCATTGTGCTTAAAATAATGTTGTTTTTGTCATGCTGTAGATATAATGACCTACTATACATTGGAACAAAAATGAAATATTTGAGCTGTCAATCAAGTCTTGTTGTGTTGCAGACTCCATCGTGATAGGCTTCTGGGTGGGCCTGGCTGTCTTTGTCATCTTCATGTTCTTTGTCCTGACGCTTCTCACCAAGACCGGAGCTCCACATCCCGAGTGAGTCTCCTTATCAACCAGCCATCACATGTCAATCAAATGAATTACTTAGCAATCCACCAACTTCCAGTGCCTCTTAACATGTGCACAATTATTTTCCACAGTAGGTAAATGGCAGACAGTGTGACTGGTCCATGTTCCAAGTTTCATGGTGCTTTTAGGACCATGAATAGCACCATGGACAGTTTCTTAGCATGCACAATTATTTATCACACCAGGTAAATAACATTGGCAGTGTGGCTGTTCATATTCCAAGTTTTGTGGTACTTTCTTTTCAGCACCATGGACAGCACCAGGCGTGTTAGTGGCAGAGCCTTACACAGGCTGTGGTTAGTTCTTCTTCAGCACCACAGAGAGCGCCTGGTTCAGAGTGTCTCTTGGTTTTCCTCTATGTAAAGGAGACAATTATCCCTCCCAGTCTCAGTGCACTCTGATGTTTGATGCCATCTTAGTAAAGGATTCTAATTATCAGCGGCTCTCTCTCTCTCTCTCTCTCTTTTTTTCTTTTCTTTTCTTTTCTGCTCTGCTCTGCTCTGCTTTGATCCTTATTTCTTTCTCCTTTTCAGTCAGAGATCTCTCCCTTGGTGGTCCCTCCCTCTCGTCCCCCTCCCACAAAGCCCTGTTTCTCTCTCTAGCCTTGTGCAAACAAACTGCGGTAAACTGTATGCGTTCCGGTGGAAGTCCAATCATTTCAATGGTAGGCGAGCCACACCGCTGCAGCTCATCTGTCGAACAAGAGCTTTCAACTATGTGTTTATGGGAAGCATCAATACATTTTTTGACAGGTCAATACATTTACTTGAAAAACTACAAGATCAAAGTTTAGGATGTTTATACATTTATGCAATTATGTGGTAACACCCACTGTCATGACCCATATATTTACACCTGTTGTGACATATATTGTGTTTTTTTTATGGCTGGTTATGACACCTACATAATAGTGTGAAAACCTACATTTATTCAAATTAGTTTTTTTTCCTGCCAAAAAGTTTCCTTTCATTTGAAAGTTTCTCTTATATCCTTTGTTTTTGTTGTAATTAATTCTTTACAGTTATGTTTTTTTTCATCATATTTTAAATAACTTGTAGAAAATACACTTTATGACTCTGTCAAGAAGCATTATGACCATCCTGTGTCACTTTACATGGACTAAGACAATACAATTTATGACACTGTCATGAAGCATTATGACCATCCTGTGTCACTTTACATGGACTAAGACAATACACTTTATGACACTGTCATGAAGCATTGTGACCATCCTGTGTCACTTTACATGGACTATGACAATACACTTTATGACTCTGTCAAGAAGCATTATGACCATCCTGTGTCACTTTACATGGACTATGACAATACACTTTATGACTCTGTCAAGAAACATTATGACCATCCTGTGTCACTTTACATGGACTAAGACAATACACTTTATGACTCTGTCATGAAGCATTGTGACCATCCTGTGTCACTTTACATGGACTATGACAATACACTTTATGACTCTGTCAAGAAGCATTATGACCATCCTGTGTCACTTTACATGGACTATGACAATACACTTTACGACAAAGTCAAGAAGCATTATGATCATCATTGTCATACAAGCCAGATAAGACTATCACTTACAGGCCCTTATATCAGTCATCAGTCCAAAAGAGGGTGTCTTGTCCTGCTCCTGAAATCTGCTCCTGCATTCATCCCTGTCAACAACAGAGCATTGGGGTAGGTGCATGTCTGACATCAATGTGTGTGCAATCTCTCAACCAGCTTCATGAGGTAGTCACTGGAACACAATTCAATTAACAGGTGTGCCTTCTTAAAAGTTCATTTGTGGAATTTCTTTCTTCTTAATGTGTTTGAGCCAGTTATGTTGTGACAAGTTAGGGGGGTATACAGAAGAGAGCCCTATTTGGTAAAAGACCACATCCATAATATTATGGCAAGAACAGCTCAAATAAGCAAAGAGAAACGACAATCCGGAATATTTCAAGAACTTTGAAAGTTTCTTCAAAGCAGTCGCAAAAACCATCAAGTGCTATGATGAAACTGGCTATAATGAGGATTGCCACAAGAAAGTAAGACCCAGAGTTACCTCTGCTGCAGAGGATAAGTTCACTAGAGTTAACTGCACCCCAGATTGCAGCCCAAATAAATGCTTCACAGAGTTCAAGTAACAGACACATCTCAATGTCAACTGTTCAGAGGAGACTGCATGAATCAGGCCTTCATGGTTCAATTGCTGCAAAGAAACCACTACTAAAGGACACCAATAAGAAGAAGAGACTTGCTTGGGCAAAGAAATACGAGCAATGGACATTAGACCGGTGGAATTCTGTCCTTTGGTCTGATGAGTCCACATTTGTGATTTTTGGTCTTTGTGGGATGCAGAGTAGGTGGACTGATGATCTTTGCATGTGTGGTTCCCATCGTGAAGCATGGATGAGGAGGTGTGATGGTGTTGGGGGTGCTTTGCTGGTGACACTAAGTGATTTCTTTAGCATGCAAGGCATACTTAACCAGCATGGCTACCACAGCATTCTGCAGCAATACGCCATCCCATCTGCTTTGCGCTTAGTGGGTCTATCATTTTGTTTTTCAGCAGGACAACACACCTCCAGGCTGTGTAAAGGCTATTTGGCCCAGGAGAGTGATGGAGTGCTGCATCAGATGACCTGGACTCCACAATCACCCAACCTCATCCCAATTGAGATGGTTTGGGAGGAGTTGGACCGCAGAGTGAAGGAAAGGCAGGCAATAAGTGCTCAGCATATGTGGGAACTCATTCAAGACTCTTTGAAAAGCATTCCAGGTGAAGCTGGTTGAGAGAATGCCAAGAGTGTGCAAAGCTGTCATCAAGGCAAAGGGTGGCTACTTTGAAGAATCTCAAATATAAATATATTTTGATTTTTAAAACACTTTTTTTGGTTACTACATGATTCATATGTGTTATTTCATAGTTTTGATGTCTTCACTATTATTCTACAATGTAAAAATAAAGAACAACCCTTGAATGAGTACGTGTGTCCAAACTTTTGACTGGTACTGTACTGTATATATAACATAAAAACACTGTTGACAAGTAGCATATGGTATAATTGAATGTTTTGCCTTGTGTGGTAGGTCTTGTGGGTTTTGACACTCTTGTGTATGTGTCATAATAACCAGCCATAAAATAACACAACAGGTCTATATACGTTTTATCATGACAGTGTTATGATCATATTATACCAGGTTATGACAAGGTATGTCAGCTGTTATTACATATTATGACATGGTTATGACCTTGTCATAACCTGTTATGACTCTGGGTGTCGAATAAAGTGTTACCTATCATGTTTTATGTATTATATTGCCATTGGTGATTTGATTTATAATACCGTTGTGGGATGTAGCCTGTTGTTACACACACCTGACATGTGGCTGGTAGATAATGAATAACACTTCCATGTTGTGTGATTCTGATTGTGGTGATGCCGTGCATAGATTGCAACAATTGCATAGAAATTATCGTACGGCAATGTGATGATGCAGTCTATTTGCATGCGGTGTCTGAGTTCTATTTCTCTTGGAGCTTCATCCCCTCTCTCTCTCTTACCACTCTCCCTTTCTCAACTCTCTCTAAACTGACTCTTTAAGCTCAGTTTTCCCCTGTTTTATGTTGCTCTCTGAACCACCCTTATCCCTGTGACTGTGTGTGTGGCAGCTGTCACAGCTCTCTCATTTGCTGCCAGAGAGCTGAGCCCGTGAGTCTGTGTGTGGAGTGGATCTCTGCCAGGCTCAGCTCTGGGATCCCTTACAGACAAACCTCACTGCCTTCCAGACAAACCTCACTGGCTTGCTGATGAAAACAAACAGCCTGCAGGGATCAGTGACTGATCAGCATGCTGCTCCACCTTGATACTTCCCAGGCTCTATCTATTGCAGGACCACAGCACAGCAACCAGGATGGCAGTTAATGTGTGTGTGACTATAACAACAAATGAAAGAGTAAATGGTACCCATCAGTCTCCCTTGAATCTTGTGTGCGTGCACGGTTGTGTGCGTGTGGATGGGCGTGTTGAGGTCACATCAGGCTTCTCTTCTTTATGGCTACGTTTAGACAGGCATCCCAATTCTGATCTTATTTTCACTAATTGGTAGTTTTATCATTTAGATCAGCTCTGAATAAGATCTGATGTGAAATGATCTGATTGGTCAAAAGGCCAATAACTGGGGCAAAATGTTTGAATTGGGCTGCCTGTCTAAACATAGCCTATTAGGTCCTAAGTGAATGTGAGAGCTGATGAGTGCTGGCTGCTGAGTAGAGGAGCTAATTGTCTTGCTGTGTTCAGTAATGGAGGTCAGGGGGCCTCAAGGGGCCCCACCAGGGCCAAGCCTGTTAAACTCCCAGGTCTGCTGACCACAGCGCTCCACTGCTCTAGTCCAACGCCATGACATCCATTTACTCAGCTTTCTCTCTTCCTCTCTCTCTCTCTGCCTGCTTCAATGCAGCTATATACTGAGCTTAGCTAAAGCCAAAAAATAAAGACACCCGCTAAGGGGATAGGAATATAGTGTTGAGCCAATATACACAGGAGCGCCAACATACACAGAATTAGCGCACGGACACGCAACACACAGCTCTTTCCAAACATGCATTGATTATTCAATCCAGACTTGTTTGTTTAAGCATGAATGAAGAGTCATACGCCCCAAAAGGGAATACATGATACCAACTACCTACCATCCATGTCTCTTTCTTCCCTCTCCCTATCCTCTCTTACCTACCATCCACGTCTCTTTCTTCCCTCTCCCTGTCCTCTCTTACCTACCATCCACGTCTCTTTCTTCCCTTTCCCTGTCCTCTCTTACCTACCATCCACGTCTCTTTCTTCCCTCTCCCTGTCCTCTCTTACCTACCATCCATGTCTCTTTCTTCCCTTTCCCTATCCTCTCTTACCTACCATCCACGTCTCTTTCTTCCCTTTCCCTGTCCTCTCTTACCTACCATCCACGTCTCTTTCTTCCCTCTCCCTGTCCTCTCTTACCTACCATCCACATCTCTTTCTTCCCTTTCCCTATCATCCATGTCTCTTTCTTCCCTTTCCCTATCCTCTCTTACCTACCATCCATGTCTCTTTCTTCCCTCTCCCTATCCTCTCTTACCTACCATCCATGTCTCTTTCTTCCCTCTCCCTGTCCTCTCTTACCTACCATCCACGTCTCTTTCTTCCCTTTCCCTGTCCTCTCTTACCTACCATCCACGTCTCTTTCTTCCCTTTCCCTGTCCTCTCTTACCTACCATCCATGTCTCTTTCTTCCCTTTCCCTGTCCTCTCTTACCTACCATCCATGTCTCTTTCTTCCCTTTCCCTGTCCTCTCTTACCTACCATCCACGTCTCTTTCTTCCCTCTCCCTGTCCTCTCTTACCTACCATCCACGTCTCTTTCTTCCCTCTCCCTGTCCTCTCTTACCTACCATCCATGTCTCTTTCTTCCCTTTCCCTGTCCTCTCTTACCTACCATCCATGTCTCTTTCTTCCCTTTCCCTGTCCTCTCTTACCTACCATCCACGTCTCTTTCTTCCCTTTCCCTGTCCTCTCTTACCTACCATCCATGTCTCTTTCTTCCCTCTCCCTGTCCTCTCTTACCTACTATCCATGTCTCTTTCTTCCCTTTTCCTATCCTCTCTTACCTACCATCCACGTCTCTTTCTTCCCTTTCCCTGTCCTCTCTTACCTACCACCCACGTCTCTTTCTTCCCTCTCCCTATCCTCTCTTACCTACCATCCATGCCATGTTGGGGGCGGCAGGATAGCCTAGTGGTTAGAGCGTTGGACTGGGAACCGGAAGGTTGCAAGTTCAAACCCCCGAGCTGACAAGGTACAAATCTGTTGTTCTGCCCCTGAACAGGCAGTTGACCCACTGTTCCTAGGCTGTCATTGTAAATAAGAATTTGTTCTGAACTGACTTGCCTAGTTAAATAAAGGTTAAAAATATATATATAAAAAATGTCTCTTTCTTCCCTCTCCTCCCTTACCTACCATCCATGTCTCTTTCTTCCCTCTCCCTATCCTCCTTGATTCTGATTAAGGCATCTTATTTTTCACTTTTAATTGTGAGGTAGTCACACCCATTTCTCTTCTAATACACTCCTGGTCCTCAAATGTCCCCCATCTAGAGGAGCTGAGCCCTGTAAGAAGCGTGTTCGTCTGACCAGCTGTGTGGAGGACCTCCGCCCCCCTGCAGACCCTGACAACCGGCCATGCCTACAACTGGACTCCTCTCTCAGCCGCTCCCTCTTCCACTGCTACATCAATGAGCAACAGGCCCAGGGGGTGTCCAGGCCTGGAGCTGGGGCAGGAGCTGTGGGAGCACCCAGAGGAGGGCTGGTCCAGGGGCCGGGGCGAGGCAGCCCAGAGGAGGGGGTAGTGGTGGGGATGGGAGTAGGTGTCAGCCATACCCTGCAAGGGGCTGCCATGTTGGGGGGGAACCGGACTGACCACAGAGAGGCAATGTCCCTGTCCCATTTCAACATCCCTAACGTTGTGAACTCCGAGCACAGCTCCACCCTGGGGGCGGACGATCTGCTGCTGGGGGAGCCGCCAATCATCATGGAGAGGGAGTGTCATCGGCCCCACAGCGCACATCACATGATGGACTAAGGTCCCCTCTACGTCCTGGGAAACCACCAATCATCCTAGATGAGGAGTGTCGCTCCCATGGGGTCCATCACACGATTGACTGGGGGAACCACCAATCATCCTAGAGGGGGAGTGTCATCGACCATGTAGCGCCCTTCAGGAGATGGACTGTCCTGCCCATCAAACAATAGACTATGGTCCTGCTTACTTCTCACACCCACCTCCGTTAGGACATTATAGATAATTATGAGGACATCACAGGACTCACCAGCCTTATATAGAGTCGTGTCATCCGAATTCATGGAGTTTCAAATAAGTCCTAATCTAATATTCTGTGTTGTGCCAGTCATGTACAGTGCAAGCTCTCCTAATTAGGCTGTGGTTCCAGCTTCCCACACCACCTCCACTGTGTAACTGTACCTCCTGACATTTTCATTCTGTTCAGATTTGGTTCAGGCCAAAATACTGTACAGTCAAAATATATAAACATTTAAATGTTAAATATACATATGTGATATGCGCTACTTTTATAATCTTTATGTCAACAAGGTTGCCTACGCAGAGCCAGAACGTGACGTCACATCTCAACGCTAAACTGGAAGTTCAGCTTCATCAAGTTGATTAGAATGTTTTTATATATTTTTTTAATTTAACCTTTAACTAGGAGGTGAGTTAAGAAAAAAATATTATTTACAATGACAGCCTACCCCGGCCAAATCCTCCCCTAACCTGGACAACGCTGGGCCAATTGTGCGCCGCTCTATGGGACCCCCGATGACAGCCTGTTGTGATACATCCCGGGATTGAACCCGGAACTGTAGGGACGCCTCTAGTACTGCAATGCAGTGCCTTAGACCACTGCGCCACTCGTTCCCCCCGTATAGAGTTGGAGGCCTTGCAGGAATCAGATAAAGGGATGGCGACAACAGAAGAGGTAAGGAGAATTTGATACAACAACCAAAATGCACCAGAAAGGCAAGACTCTTCTCTTGGGTTTTCAATTCAACAGCAGTCTGAATGTTGTCCTTGTTCAGTACTAATTGTAGCATACCTGTTCCTCACTATAAACTGTCATAGACATAACTTTTTATATACCATGTGTTGCTCCTGTCAATGCTTTACCTACATGTCACATCAGTCTCGTCTGCCAAGTCTATAGAAGGTTGTGACTAAATAAAACTAAACTCAGCAAAGATCATTCGTAAAAATCCAAATAACCTCACAGATCTTCATTGTAAAGGGTTTAAACACTGTTACCCATGTTTGTTCAATGAACTTTGAACAATTAATGAACATGCACCTGTGGAACGGTCGTTAAACTTCTTGATTCTACCCATTCCGCGTGCGGGAGCGTAATCAGCCTCAAACTAATTAGCATAACGCAGCGGACATAAATACCCTTAGAATATTTTCCTATTCATGAAAATCACAAATGAAATATATTGAGACACAGCTTAGCCTTTTGTTAATCACACTGGCATCTCAGATTTTCAAAATATGCTTTACTGCATTTGTGTATCATGGCATAATGCTATGCTAGGCTCTGCTAGCAACAGGCAACATTTTCACGAAAAAAAGAAAAGCAATCAAATTAAATCATTTACCTTTGAAGAACTTCGGATGTTTTCACTCAGGAGACTCCTAGTTAGATAGCAAATGTTCCTTTTTTCCCAAAATATAATTTTTGTAGGCGAAATAGCTCCCGTTTGTTCTTCACTGTTTGGCTGAGAAATCGATCAGAAAATGCGGTCACTACAACACTGAACATTTTTTCAAATTAGCTCCATAATATTGACATAAACATGGCAAACGTGGTTTAGAATCAATCCTCAAGGTGTTTTTCACATATCTATTCGATAATGTATCCGTCGGGTCAATTGGTTTCTCATTAGAAGCGATTGGAATAATGGCTACCTCAGTAGTTTACGCAATATTTTCTGCGGGAGCCATCATGTGACCACTTGCTCAATGTGGTCCCTTACGGCTATTCTTCAACATAAATGCGTAAAAAGACGTCACAATGCTGTAGACACCGTGGGGAATACGTAGAAAGCATAAGCTCATTCGTAGCCCATTCACAGCCATATAAGGAGTCATTGGCATGCAGGGCTTTCAAATTATGGGGCACTTCCTGGTTGGATTTTCATCTGGGTTTCGCCTGTAACATTCGTTCTGTTGCACTCACAGACAATATCTTTTCCATTTTGGAAACGTCAGTGTTTTCTATCCAAAGCAGTCAATTATATGCATAGTCGAGCATCTTGTCGTGACAAAATATCCCGTTTAAAACGGGGAACGTTTTTTATCCAAAAATGAAAATACTGCCCCCTAGTTATAAAAGGTTTTAAGACACTAACAGCTTACAGACGATAGGCAATTAAGGTCACAGTTATGAAAACTTGGGACACTAAAGAGGCCTTTCTCCTGACTTTGAAAAACACCAAAAGATGCCCAGGGTCCCTGCTCATCTGCGTGAACGTGCCTTAGGCAAGCTGCAAGGCGGCATGAGAACTGCAGATGTGGCTAGGGCAATACATTGCAATGTCCGTGAGACACCTAAGACAGCACTACAGGGAGACAGGATGGACAGATGATCGTCCTCGCAGTGGCAGACCACGTGTAACAACACCTGCACAGGATTGGTACATCCGAACATCACACCTTCGGGATAGGTAACAACAACTGTTAACAACAACTGCCCGAGTTATACCAGGAACGCACAATCCATCCATCAGTGCTCAGACTGTCCACAATAGGCTGAGAGAGGCTGGACTGAGGGAATGTAAGCCTGTTCTAAGGCAGGTCCTCACCAGACATCACCAGCAACGACGTCACCTATGGGCACAAACCCACTGTCGCTGGACCAGACAGGACTGGCAAAAAGTGCTCTTCACTGACGAGTTGAGGTTGTGTCACCAAGGGTGATGTTCAGATTCGCGTTTATCGTCAAAGGAATGAGCGTTACACTAAGGCCTGTACTCTGGAGCGGGATCGATTTGGAGGTAGAGGGTCCGTCATAGTCTGGGGCGGTGTGTCACAGCATCATCGGACTGAGCTTGTTGTCATTGCAGGCAATCTCAACGCTGTGTGTTACAGGGAAGACATCCTCCTCCCTCATGTGGTACCCTTCCTGCAGGCTCATCCTGACATGATCCTCCAGCATGACAACGCTGTGTGTTACAGGGAAGACATCCTCCTCCCTCATGTGGTACCCTTCCTGCAGGCTCATCCTGACATGATTCTCCAGGTGAAAAATAAACTTGAATAGAACTTTCAAATCCCTGATGTGTTTGATGCCGTTTCAATCCTCTAATTTTAAGGATTCGACCAGGGAAGAATAAACCTAACATTATTGTGACACCGCTGCCATGAATAACTGCAGCCACCTATTTCTTGTCAGATGTTATGGTAATACATGTTATGGAGCTTTGATGATATGCTACTGTTTAGCAACAACCCACAACTGGAGTCACCAATAACCGTTATCTTGGGGAAAAAGGCCAATAGGCCAATTTCAAAGTGTGAATTTGAATAATTTGTTAGTCACCTTTGAGATGTTTTTATCTTTGTGCTTTACTTGTTACAAATTCAAAAACACACAGGAAGAAATTATACAAAATAGAAAAATATTGTAACACACATTGAATAACTTAATACATTTAAAATCATCAAGTATAAAAATACAAATCTACAAAAAGAAATAACCTGATTGTTCAGCACAATGATGGGTTCTCCTAAAGGATGTGTGAGTTGGCTCTCAATTGCTTACAAATCCCCCCTCTCCCCTTTATCTGCACTGAACAAAAAAAAGACTTAAATAGTGCAAGCTCATCATTAAGCTGGCTTTAGCCTGGTCAATTCTTTCAGATCAGACAAGATGAGGACAGATTTGTAAGTAATTAGAAAGAGCCTATGTCCCATGTTTCAGGTCCTCCAGCTGAAAGGTACAGCAGAAGCCTGGTCCGGAGCAGGGATGACCACTCCCTGTCTCTGAAGTTCTCTCAAGACGTCCAGGATAGAGTCCAGTTCCAGACGGAAGACCTCCAGCTCCCGGGTTTTCCCCTGAGCCAGCCTCCTCCAACGCTCCACCTCAGACTGCTGCTCAGCCTCCACCACCAGCCGAGTCTGACCCATCACCTGCAGGATGGCACCGTGGGCATATGTGTTAATGTTCAGTGTTTGGTCATTGTGTGTTATTCAATGTTCTTTCTGTGGGTGGATTTACCTGCAGCGGCTCTTTCTTCCTCTGTGTGTGTGTGTGTGTGTTCACCTGCTGGAGCTCTTTCTTCCTGTGTGTGTGTGTGTGTGTGTGTTCACCTGCTGGAGCTCTTTCTTCCTGTGTGTGTGTGTGTGTGTGCGCGTGTGTGTTCACCTGCTGGAGCTCTTTCTTCCTCTGTGTGTGTGTGTGTGTGTGTGTGTGTGTGTGTGTGTTCACCTGCTGGAGCTAAATAATAAAAAAATAATATGCCATTTAGCAGACGCTTTTATCCAAAGCGACTTACAGTCATGTGTGCATACATTCTATGTATGGGTGGTCCCGGGAATCGAACCCACTACCCTGGCGTTACAAGCGCCATGCTCTACCAACTGAGCTACAGAAGGACCTCCTCTGTGTGCGTGTGTGTGTTCACCTGCTGGAGCTCTTTCTTCCTGTGTGTGCGTGTGTGTGTGTTCACCTGCTGGAGCTCTTTCTTCCACTGTGTGTGTGTGTTCACCTGCTGGAGCTCTTTCTTCCTCTGTGTGTGTGTGTGTGTTCACCTGCTGGAGCTCTTTCTTCCTGTGTGTGTGTGTTCACCTGCTGGAGCTCTTTCTTCCTCTGTGTGTGTGTGTGTGTGTTCACCTGCTGGAGCTCTTTCTTCCTCTGTGTGTGTGTGTGTTCACCTGCTGGAGCTCTTTCTTCCTGTGTGTGTGTGTGTGTGTGTGTGTTCACCTGCTGGAGCTCTTTCTTCCTCTGTGTGTGTGTGTGTGTGTTCACCTGCTGGAGCTCTTTCTCCCTCTGAGTGTGTCGTAGCTCCATGCTGTGGATCTTTCTCTCCAGGCTAGTGAAGTGTCGGAGCTCTGGGCTGTGGCACTCCTTGGCCTGCTTCAGCTCCTCCAACAGCCTTGTCAGCTATAAAGAGATGAAACAAGCATTAATGTTGTGCTCTCCCCAGGAAATAGTCACCTTGTGTTGTTTCCTTGCTATGACACTTCAAGTTCTGTGATAATGAGTATTGTGACAACACTAGTGTGTTGATGAAGTTGAGGACGATAAATGTTATCACAAGTACCTGGTTCTGTTGGGTGTCCTCCCTCAGCTTGGACACAGCCAGAGCATCCTTGGTCCCCTGCAGTTCCTTCACCTGGTCACGCAGATGCTGAACCATGATCTGAAGGTTCATAAAAACAAACCCATTTATCCAGTTGATACGTTATACCTGGAACACCACCAATAACTTTCAGTTGACATGTGATTGGTCCATTGTGAGCCTTTACCTCCTGCGCGGTCACCTGATTGGTCAGTTCGGCCACTTTAGAGGAGGAGTGGGCGAGGGCGTGGCCGGTAAGCAGGCTCTCCAGCTCCCTCTGATGGTCAGCCCTGAGCGAGGACACCTGCTCTGCTGAATGCTGCTGTACCCTGCAGGACAGGTAGATACGCCACCATGAATCATTTAGCATCCTCTAACCCAGCCCGCCAGAGGGGTAACTACGATGTTAGCTAGATTTACTCAGGGTTTTCTAAAGCTCGCCAGCTTCACATTCCAGCTCAGGCTTCCTGGCATGATGACTCCTTGCTGTCCCCAGTCCACCTGTCCGTGCTGCTGCTCCAGTTTCAACTGTTCTGCCTGCGGCCATGGAACCCTGACCTGTTCACCGGATGTGCTACTTGTCCCAGACCTGCTGTTTTCAACTCTCTAGAGACACTCCTAATGATCGGCTATGAAAAGCCAACTGACATTTACTCCTGAGGTGCTGAGTTGCTGCACCCTCGACAACCACTTTGATTTATTATTTGACCATGCTGGTCATTTATGAACATTTGAACATCTTGGCCATGTTCTGTTATAATCGTCACCAGGCACAGCCAGAAGAGGACTGGACATCCCTCAGCCTGGTTCCTCTCTTCCTAGGGAGTTTTTCCTAGCCACTGTGCTTCTACACCGGCATTGCTTGATGTTTGGGGGTTTAGGCTGGGTTTCTGTACAGCACTTTGAGATATCAGCTGATGTAAGAAGGGCTATATAATTTGATTTGATTAATCCGTATGACGAATATTGCTCGTCCGCCTGCCACCAACTCGAGCAGGCTTGTAACTGTGTGCATATTGCACGTGGCTAGCCAAACGCTGAACTCTTCATTGAGACAATGCTGAAACATCAATCAATGGGCGAGTCAGTGCCACATTTGATTTATGCAGAGATCAAAATGAAACAAAATTCATCAGGATATGGTGTAAAACAGGCTTTTAGAATGGTGCTACTAATTACCACAAACATGCGATCAGACAACCACAAACAGGTACCCAAAAATACACAAAAACAACAAACTGGCAGCAAAAACAACACAAAACGATGTCAATAATGGCTTGGTGGACTGTATTTTAGTGACGCTGATTATAATTCATATGGTGATGTCATGAAACAGCCAGGCCAAGCTGCTACTAAACCTCTGCTGCCCTTCCTCATTTAACACAATACAGCACGATACAACTGGTTCCATATTCACTACGACCTACAAACAGTAACACACACACACACACACACACTTTCCCATTGAACTCATCTTTTTTTCTCAAATCCACAAGACATCAAACAATATGAGGTAAGATGGATATAGATTGAGACATGACATCTAGTATTTTCACATTTTAGTAGAAGCTTTTCATATTAAATGTGAAAATCCTGTTCTCAGATCTCTCACAAAAACAAGCATCTTTCTAAAACGTCAACAGAGCACTGAGCAGATACCAAACATGTTATTTTCAAAGCCTTTTACATTTAATTCAGCTTGTGTAATGCTAATTCTGCGACCCCGCTGAAACAATTATCCTCCTTCAATGAGATTACCTGTGATTAGTATGTAGATCAGTGTGTCCTGTCTGTTGGCGCATACAGATGTTGGTACAAGGTGCTGTCTGTGTTCTGAATGACCAGGGACGCTGTCTGTGTTCTGAATGACCAGGGACGCTGTCTGTGTTCTGAATGACCAGGGACGCTGTCTGTGTTCTGAATGACCAGGGACGCTGTCTGTGTTCTGAATGACCAGGGACGCTGTCTGTGTTCTGAATGACCAGGGACGCTGTCTGTGTTCTGAATGACCAGGGACGCTGTCTGTGTTCTGAATGACCAGGGACGCTGTCTGTGTTCTGAATGACCAGGGACGCTGTCTGTGTTCTGAATGACCAGGGACGCTGTATGTGTTCTGAATGACCAGGGACGCTGTCTGTGTTCTGAATGACAACCTATTCCCTTTAATGTGCACGGCTTTTGACCAGAGCTGTTTCAGGCACGTTTGGGTTGTTTTGGGGGTGATTAGTAGGACCCTTTTAGAAGTGCTTTCTTTATTTGATTATTTATCGTTAATGTCGTCTTTGGTGTGCTTGTCAATGCATGAGCACCCCCCCCCTCACTACTATTGATAAAATCATTGCATTACCAACTTTTGTACTGTGCATGAAGTTTCGAAGTTTCAAATGCATTCTGTCATTACTAAATGTGTAATGTGAAGCATTTTAAACAAAAAACATTGATTAAATATTTGATTAATCAGTCGTCTTCCTCAAACGAAGGGGATGACGTATTCTTTGCGAGGTTGGGAATCTGAATGGATTCATCCTCAACTGGTGGCTCAGACACTTCATTCAGGATAAATGCCTTGGAGCAGGTTCGTTAGAAATGGACCTGGCCACTTTCACAGTACAGGTTATCCTGAGTTGAACTCAGAGTTCACACAAGACACCTCACAACCTCCTCAAACCAGGTATGTAGTATCCCTATCCCTGCAGGATAGGTAAAAACATGACACACCATCACATATCATCTAACCCTAATCCTCTGGTGGTCAGCACACCTGTGGCCTTATTTACAACAAAACGTACGTACAAAAAAAAAAACACAAAACATGCATTCAGACAAAAAGTTGGCATTTACAAAATTAAAGTTGACGTGAGAATGAGCTTACCTCCTCGTAAACTTTAGACCATGCGTACACACAATTTATAGTGGTTGAAGTAATGCATTGCAAGGAGGCAAGTATTATTTTATGCAAATAAGGGATGACACTCACTCATAAAAAAAACAGGAAAGTATAATAAGATGCAAAACGTTTGCCATTTCTATTAGAAACCACTTTAAGCTAATTCCAACAGTTCCAAATGAACTGGAACAATAAGGCTGTTATTGTCACCATAATAGGTGAATGATTGGCGGGTTCCAGGCGGAGTTATAATGCTTGTTCACGACGCGGCTTGTGAAATTAATGCAACGTTTATAAAATGAGGCCCCTGTAAACACCACCACACACTGTTGCATATTACATACCAGTGGAGGCTGGTGTGACTTTAAAAATCGGAGGACTATTTCAATGTAATGGACGGATGAATGTGACGGCATCAAAAGCATGTATCAAATGCATGCCTAGGGTGTAGGGATTAGGGGTCTATTTGGGATCGAGAATCATGTTGAAATCTCTCTGATTGCAAGAGTGTGTTGCAATTATATATTTAGGCTTCGGCTATAAATTACCACCAGCCTTGGATCAGAGAGCCCTTTTTGGGAGTTTATTTTTGGTGGTCTCGGACAAGTGCATTAGTGTGGGCTGCAGTTTGCTGCAGGGCTGCCAGATAAAAACAGATCATTAGGTGCAGGGCTTGACATGAACTTTCTTTGCCATTTGTACTTTGGACAAGTGAGACAGATGTTTTTGCTT
Organism: Oncorhynchus gorbuscha; assembly: GCF_021184085.1. Lineage (NCBI taxonomy): Eukaryota > Metazoa > Chordata > Actinopteri > Salmoniformes > Salmonidae > Oncorhynchus > Oncorhynchus gorbuscha. The sequence goes on from NC_060191.1 coordinate 12,235,899, forward strand.
GTCCAAAATCTTAGGTTACTTGTCCAAAAGCTTAGGTTACTTGTCCCCCCAATTTCTCTCTGTAACACCATTTTACTTGACAAAACAAAATGTATTACCATCCTTCTTTCCCATAGAGTATCAGACAGAAATGTAAGATCCAATATAAATACAACCGCTGCACATCATTTAAAAAGCAATGAGGCTGATGAAACGGATCAGACTGTTTAGCTTAAAACGTTAAAGTTTTATTTCTTCATATTACAAGATCAACAATGAGCACATGGCTGTAAACTGTGCAGGAATATTCCAGTATGTCTGTATGGAGGAAACTGTGTCCGTACACAATTGTGAAAAGCCTTATAGAAGCTCCATCAATGAACAACATTCTACCAATGAGTCAGGCACCTGTACAACCACTGAACTACTGGAGTCTTTTTTACTGAAAGGTTTTATTGTGGGTCTAAATAAATCATTCAAAATGAGTGTGTGTGTCTACATACCTGCGCAGCTCGGCCTGGGCCTGTGCGGCTGCAGCTTGCAGTACCACCCTCTCCTTGTCCCTCTGCAGCTCCAGCTGCTCCAGACGCAGCCTTAACCCCTCGCTCTCCTGCAGCACCTCTGAGATGTGGCTCCCAGAGAACGCTGTGGGCTGGTAGTCCTTCTCATCCTGAGTGGGAGGGAACGTTGCGGTCTCTCCCACCGTGCCTCCCCTCTCCCCTGGGGTAGCCACCACCACCACCATGGGTCCTTTGGACCCGGCCGCCTGCCGCCTGGCCTCCCCAGGCCCAACACGGCCCTCGGATCTGGGGCCAGGGCCACACAGCATGGTCTTCCTCTCCCTCTGGAGTCTCTCCACGGTGCGGCTCAGCTCCTGGACGCTGCGGGTCTTGGCTGACAGCTCCTGGTTGAGTCTCTCTATCCGGACCCCCAGGGCCGTCTCTGCTTGGCGCTGATGTCGGGACGGGCTGCGTTGGGGGGCTCTCTCTGGCTCGGTGGTAGACTGATTAATTGATTGATTTAAATAAAATACACCTGCTCGAGGTAACATTACATACATGCAAAACAATTACCCAGGATGAATCACTGAGACTTATTTCCTCTTAGGTGGGCTAAGTAGACAAGAAGGCAGGTAGACAAGAGAGAGGTAGGCCTACCTGTGCCTGTTGTGTGAGCTGCTCCTGTAGGGAGTGGACCTCAGCCTGTAGGGTTCTCCCTCTACTCTGATGGTTCTCCTTCAGGAGATCTAGTTCCTGCTGCAGGGAGCAGACCTGGGCCTGCCAGACCCCAGGTGACCCGGTCTGGACCGGGTGTTTCTGGGTTAACCGCTGCTCCAGATCACTGATCTGCTGCTCATACTGGAGCTACAACCACACACAGTAAATTAGTATACTTTTATATTTAGGGGATTTATTTCCATTGATACAATTTATTGATCTCACATCTCCTGAGAAAAAGCTTCTCCCCCCCCTGGTCAGTGTTGGTCTAATGAAACATTAAGACTAATGACATCACACATTTGGAAATGATGACAACGATTATACAGAGGATGAATCACTGACATCCCCAAGGTCTCCACCGTGAGTCGGACAGAACTGTCAATTCAAGTGTTGTACAAGGCTGTTGGAACTTGCCCTCGGAGCCCTCTCTGAAAAGACATGAAGATAACTGGGGGAACAGCAAGGATCACCCTGTTCTTATCTTCCCTTTGTGTGACAGAGGACATTCAGAGTGTTTTGTGTTGAGGATGAACATCTTCAGGTAGTTCTAAGTGGCAGTTTGAAGCGGTTGTGACTAAGTCGTTGTAAGTATGTGTAGAGTGCTAATTGGTACAGGACTGAGGGCTAGTGACAGGGAATGGTAACACAGGGTTGTCTGAGTACATAACAGTGCCACTCAGCTGAGAGTATGAACAGACCTTAATCCGCTGGTACTGCTGTTCCATGGCTCGGAGGCTGCGTTTGGCCTCGTCGTCACGGCTCTCTAGCTCCGCCTCCAGCCTCTGGATGCGCCGCTCCAATAGGGCCCTGGTCTGAGTGGGCGGGGAGCTCTTGGCCCCTCCATCCTCATCCACTGCAGGTGCGTTGGCTGCAGCGTAGATGAGCGCTGGGAGGGAGTTAGGGTTCCTCTGTCTGAGAATCTTCTCCATCTCCTTCACCTGGGAGAGGGGGAACAGAAATATGGCATGAGTCACGAGAGAAAGGAGAGGTAGGCTGCTATTCAGGGATACATGCACGCGCACACAGGAAATATTTCTCAACTGACTCACCTGTCGTTCTAGGTCCTGTATCCTCTTAGCGTCTCCAGCTCTCTCTTTAGTCTTACTCTGATTGGCTCTCTTTCCCACCTCCATCTTCAGCTTTTCCACCTGATTGGAGGAGCAAACGGTTAATTCAAAATACTGACCTACAAGAAATGACAGCAATACAATACACACTCTCAAATAAGGTCAAGTTGGTCCTACCTGCTCTGTGCGATTGGGGTCCTACCTGCTCTGTGCGATTGGGGTCCTACCTGCTCTGTGCGATTGGGGTCCTACCTGCTCTGTGAGTTTGAGTGTGTCTGCGGTGGCAGCCCTCAGTCTGGCAGAGTCTCTGTCCAGCAGCTCCTGGTTCTCAGCATACCACTGGAGCCTCTTCTTCAGACCACACACCTCCTCCTTATGCCTGTCCTCTGCCACCTGCAGCTCAAAGCTCTTATCCCCTGGCAGAGACAAGGACAATACAGCATGTCAGAGCTCCACTTGACATCAACCACAACAATGGGAAGTTTTAAAGGAGGTTTAAACCACACGTCTGGAAAAGTCACTGGATTTGAAACATGGAACATTGTCCTATGGGAGTAGAAACAAGAGGTTTGATTCCAGTCAAGCCTCCATGTCTCTCACGCACTAACCTGAGGTGTTGACGACCTGCGCTTTGGCCAGGTCTCTCTCTTTCCTCATCATTTCAAGGTCCACCTCCAGGGCCTGTTTCTCCTGCTTCAGCCTGTGGGTCTCCTCCACCAGTCTCTCTTCAGTCCTCTGTGCGTGCGCATACGCACACACACACACACACACACACAAAGGTGAGACTGGTCTTTCCCTTTTAAGATGAGTTGATTGTTTAATCTCCAAAGCAACATCAAGGCCTTCCTTTTAGAGGTGGTTGTGTGACGTGACTGAACACTCACCTGTGCTGCCTGCATCTGGCCCAGCAGCTGTGTGATGCGTTCAATATGGGCCACACAGCCTACATTACCCACTGTCCTCGGCGAGTTGCTCATCTGCTCCCTGGGCATAAATAAGCTTCAGTGTTAACATTCAATGACGTGGATAGGTACGTGTCTGTGTATATGTATGTGTCAACTCACTTGGTAAGGGCCAGTTCATTTAACAGCCTCTGGTTCTCTGTGAACATGGCCTCTTCATTGAGTTTACTCTGAGCCTGAAGAGCCTTCATCTGCAGGTACAACTTCTCATTCTCCTGTTACCCACACACACCGCAAGGAGAGAGAATCACATCGTCTCAACTATAGGCCCATCTGGGTAAATTAGTTTGATCGGAAATACCGGTTCTACGCATTTAACACACATAAGATCAAACTAGAAATGAATATGACTAGAAGCTGTGAGATGAGGGAATGCATTCAGCATGCCTAATTAAGAACTGCTACAGTTCCACCTTGGTGGTGTGTGTACTGTAGCCACCGATTCTAGGAGCTCGGCTGTAGGCTCTGTGATTATCTACCAACATAGACAGGACTCTAACTCCTCTAGCTCCACAATGAAATAGGGTGCAGGCCAGGCAGCAGGCTATTAGCCAGCCTGCCAGCATAGTGGAGTCTGCCACTAGCATAGTCAGTGTAGTCAGCTCAGCTATCACCATTGAGACCGTGTCTGTGCCTCGACCTAGGTTGGGCAAAACTAAACATGGCGGTGTTCGCCTTAGCAATCTCACAAGGATAAAGACCACCTCCATTCCTGTCATTACTGAAAGAGATCATGATACCTCACATCTCAAAATAGGGCGACTTAATGTTAGATCCCTTACTTCAAAGGCAATTATAGTCAATGAACTAATCACTGATCATAATCTTGATGTGATTGGCCTGACTGAAACATGGCTTAAGCCTGATGAATTTACTGTGTTAAATGAGGCCTCACCTCCTGGCTACACTAGTGACCATATCCCCCGTGCATCCCACAAAGGCGGAGGTGTTGCTAACATTTACGATAGCAAATTTCAATTTACAAAAAAAAAAATGACGTTTTCGTCTTTTGAGCTTCTAGTCATGAAATCTATGCAGCCTACTCAATCACTTTTTATAGCTACTGTTTACAGGCCTCCTGGGCCATATACAGCGTTTCTCACCGAGTTCCTATCGGACCTTGTAGTCATTGCAGATAATATTCTAATCTTTGGTGACTTTAATATTCACATGGAAAAGTCCACAGACCCACTCCAAAAGGCTTTCGGAGCCATCATCGACTCAGTGGGTTTTGTCCAACATGTCTCTGGACCCACTCACTGTCACAGTCATACGCTGGACCTAGTTTTGTCCCATGGAATAAATGTTGTGGATCTTAATGTTTTTCCTCATAATCCTGGACTATCGGACCACCATTTTATTACGTTTGCAATTGCAACAAATAATCTGCTCAGACCCCAACCAAGGAACATCAAAAGTCATGCTATAAATTCACAGACAACACAAAGATTCCTTGATGCCCTTCCAGACTCCCTCTGCCTACCCAAGGACGCCAGAGGACAAAAATCCGTTAACCACCTAACTGAGGATCTCAATTTAACCTTGCGCAATACCCTAGATGCAGTTGCACCCCTAAAAACTAAAAAAATGTCTCATAAGAAACTAGCTCCCTGGTACACAGAAAATACCCGAGCTCTGAAGCAAGCTTCCAGAAAATTGGAACGGAAATGGCGCCACACCAAACTGGAAGTCTTCCGACTAGCTTGGAAGGACGGTACCGTGCAGTGCAGTACCGAAGAGCCCTTACTGCTGCTCGATCATCCTATTTTTCTAACTTAATTGAGGAAAATAAGAACAATCCGAAATTCCTTTTTGATACTGTGGCAAAGCTAACTAAAAAGCAGCATTCCCCAAGAGAGGATGACTTTCACTTTAGCAGTGATAAATTCATGAACTTCTTTGAGGAAAAGATTATGATTATTAGAAAGCAAATTACGGACTCCTCTTTAAACCTGCGTATTCCTCCAAACCTCAATTGTCCTGAGTCTGCACAACTCTGCCAGGACCTAGGATCAAGAGAGACGCTCAAGTGTTTTAGTACTATATCTCTTGACACAATGATGAAAATAATCATGGCCTCTAAACCTTCAAGCTGTATACTGGACCCTATTCCAACTAAACTACTGAAAGAGCTGCTTCCTGTGCTTGGCCCTCCTATTGTTGAACATAATAAACGGCTCTCTATCCACTGGATGTGTACCAAACTCACTAAAAGTGGCAGTAATAAAGCCTCTCTTGAAAAAGCAAAACCGTGACCCAGAAAATATAAAAACCTATCGGCCTATATCGAATCTTCCATTCCTTTCAAAAATTTTAGAGAAGGCTGTTGCGCAGCAACTCACTGCCTTCCTGAAGACAAACAATGTATACGAAATGCTTCAGTCTGGTTTTAGACCCCATCATAGCACTGAGACGGCACTTGTGAAGGTGGTAAATGACATTTTAATGGCATCGGACCGAGGCTCTGCATTTGTCCTCGTGCTCCTAGACCTTAGTGCTGCTTTTGATACCATCGATCACCACATTCTTTTGGAGATATTGGAAACCCAAATTGGTCTACACGGACATGTTCTGGCCTGGTTTAGATCTTATCTGTCGGAAAGATATCAGTTTGTCTCTGTGAATGGTTTGTCCTCTGACAAATCAACTGTAAATTTCGGTGTTCCTCAAGGTTCTGTTTTAGGACCACTATTGTTTTCACTATATATATTTTACCTCTTGGGGATGTTATTCGAAAACATAATGTAAACTTTCACTGCTATGCGGATGACACACAGCTGTACATTTCAATGAAACATGGTGAAGCCCCAAAATTGCCCTCGCTAGAAGCATGTGTTTCAGACATAAGGAAGTGGATGGCTGCAAACTTTCTACTATTAAACTCGGACAAAACAGAGATGCTTGTTCTAGGTCCCAAGAAACAAAGAGATCTTCTGTTGAATCTGACAATTAATCTTAATGGTTGTACAGTCGTCTCAAATAAAACTGTGAAGGACCTCGGCGTTACTCTGGACCCTGATCTCTCTTTTGAAGAACATATCAAGACCATTTCGAGGACAGCTTTTTTCCATCTACGTAACATTGCAAAAATCAGAAACTTTTTGTCCAAAAATGATGCAGAAAAATTAATCCATGCTTTTGTCACTTCTAGGTTAGACTACTGCAATGCTCTATTTTCCGGCTACCCGGATAAAGCACTAACTAAACTTCAGTTAGTGCTAAATACGGCTGCTAGAATCCTGACTAGAACCAAAAAATTTGATCATATTACTCCAGTGCTAGCCTCTCTACACTGGCTTCCTGTCAAAGCAAGGGCTGATTTCAAGGTTTTACTGCTAACCTACAAAGCATTACATGGGCTTGCTCCTACCTACCTCTCTGATTTGGTCCTGCCGTACATACCTACACGTACGCTACGGTCACAAGACGCAGGCCTCCTAATTGTCCCTAGAATTTCTAAGCAAACAGCTGGAGGTAGGGCTTTCTCCTATAGAGCTCCATTTTTATGGAACGGTCTGTCTACCCATGTCAGAGACGCAAACTCGGTCTCAACCTTTAAGTCTTTACTGAAGACTCATCTCTTCAGTGGGTCATATGATTGAGTGTAGTCTGGCCCAGGAGTGGGAAGGTGAACGGAAAGGCTCTGGAGCAACGAACCGCCCTTGCTGTCTCTGCCTGGCCGGTTCCCCTCTTTCCACTGGGATTCTCTGCCTCTAACCCTGTTACGGGGGCTGAGTCACTGGCTTGCTGGGGCTCTGTAATGCCGTCCCTGGGGGGGGGGGGGGGGCGTCACCTGGGTGGGTTGATTCACTGTTGTGGTCAGCCTGTCTGGGTTGGCGCCCCCCCCCCTTGGGTTGTGCCGTGGCGGAGATCTTTGTGGGCTATACTCGGCCTTGTCTCAGGATGATAAGTTGGTGGTTGAAGATATCCCTCTAGTGGTGTGGGGGCTGTGCTTTGGCAAAGTGGGTGGGGTTATATCCTTCCTGTTTGGCCCTGTCCGGGCGTGTCCTCGGATGGGGCCACAGTGTCTCCTGACCCCTCCTGTCTCAGCCTCCAGTATTTATGCTGCAGTAGTTTATGTGTCGGGGGACTAGGGTAAGTTTGTTATATCTGGAGTACTTCTCCTGTCCTATTCGGTGTCCTGTGTGAATCTAAGTGTGCGTTCTCTAATTCTCTCCTTCTCCCTTTCTTTCTCTCTCTCGGAGGACCTGAGCCCTAGGACCATGCCCCAGGACTACCTGACATGATGACTCCTTGCTGTCCCCAGTCCACCTGGCCATGCTGCTGCTCCAGTTTCAACTGTTCTGCCTTACTATTATTCAAGCATGCTGGTCATTTATGAACATTTGAACATCTTGGCCACGTTCTGTTATAATCTCCACCCGGCACAGCCAGAAGAGGACTGGCCACCCCAGATAGCCTGGTTCCTCTCTAGGTTTCTTCCTAGGTTTTGGCCTTTCTAGGGAGTTTTTCCTAGCCACCGTGCTTTTACACCTGCATTGTTTGCTGTTTGGGGTTTTAGGCTGGGTTTCTGTACAGCACTTTGAGATATCAGCTGATGTACGAAGGGCTATATAAATAAATTTGATTTGATTTTGATTATGAGAGGTTATCAGACAGTGTTATTGTCACACAGTGTCACATCTCTAAGCTGGTCACAATCTGGAGGAAAAAACTGTGCTGCCTGCTACAAACCCACACCCCCTCCTGGAATTAAGTCAGTGAACAGAGGAGTTCCATTACCCTGAACAGTGGCCTGTATACATATAACCTCTGCAGTCACAGAGACTCCGGGTAAATTGGGATGGATTCAAAGCCAATGAGTCACCGCCAGCCTGGCTCTGAACAAATGCAGTACATTTAAGTGTTGTTTCCTTAAAACACAGACTGGAAGAGTAAAGACCAAGAGAGACGGCCAAGCAACCACAGAGTAGACAGACGTGTACAGACCTGCTGGTATCCCTGGATGATGGTCTCCTGTTCCTTCACCTCTTTCTCTATCAGTCTGAGTTTGTCCTCCGTGAGGGGGTCCAAGGGCCCGTCCAGACCGCGACCCAACCGGCCCTTCTTCCTGCTGTTGGCCTCCTCTGTACTGTGCAGCTGAAACACAAGGGACAAGACTCACAACTACACATCACAAATAATACACGAGTGATGTATGCATCTACTACAGTTGAATTCACAAAATACAGTTTGAGCCAATTTAACTGGCCTTCATTGGATGGCAGAGATATCTTAGATAACATGCTAATATTTAATGGAATATTTTATTTTGCTCCTGTGTCAGCTGGGTCCTTCAAAACTGCTTTATTCAATAGCTTGAATAACAGTATTACAAAAGCCAGACACACAAAGCAGCTAAATAAAATGAGCAGTGCCATAGCAACAGGAGTGCTGACGTAGGGGTTTTAAACTGTTCTGACCGTCATGGAGAACATGTTCTTTTCTGTTACAATAGAAGGATGTAGGAAGTCACAAGTGGCCAAACAGATGGAACTATGCTCTTTAGAGATATGACTGTCCATATGAATGTAGTAGTGTGTGTGTCCCTCTACCTTGCTCTGCAGGAGGTAGTTCTCCTGTCTCAGTGAGCTGACCTCTGTGTCATGCTGCAGCAGTAGCTCTTCCTCTCTGGTGTGGAGCTCTCTCTCCCTCTGGGCTAGCTGCAGTCTCAGCCTGGACACTAGGGGGCTCTCCTCCACCTCCCCAGACCTGCCCTCCTCCCTGGGCTCACTCTGACAGACAGAGGGGTAACACATGGTCAGAGTCTTTTATAATGGATAGTTGCTAGCACTTGAATGTGTATCGAAGGACAAAATATTGCACAAACAAAGATGTTGTGAAATTCGGCACCAAGAAGGCAACACAAATTGACTGCTATATATTCATCCAGGTATGAACACACTACAAAAGATCCAAACTGAAATCAGTCAGACTTATGATAGAGCAAAGAGCAATCAGCAATCAGCTGAGTTAGATAATGTAACAAAGTAGAAGTCACACCCCTATCATATGATCAAGTGAATGGAGAAAAATACCATACTTACCTGAAAAGAAATTGCAGCACACTGATGCACCACAGACTGAAAAACTACTCCAGTATGTTGACTTACTTTCCTCTCTGATGGACACTCAGTCTGAGTCTGGCTGGCTTCCTGTTGACCTTTGGTTTCCCAGGAGACCGTGTGACTGGTATCCTGGCGACCTCTCGTCTCCATCCGATGTTGTTGCTGGAGGAAGGCAGCGAAGGACTGAACCCCTGCCACCAGCTCACTGCTCACCCTCAGACCACCACAGTCTGGACCAGGAGTACAACCACACAGCAACATTAGTCTGGACCAGGAGTACAACCACACAGCAACATTAGTCTGGACCAGGAGTACAACCACACAGCAACATTAGTCTGGATCAGGAGTACAACCACACAGCAACATTAGTCTGGATCAGGAGTACAACCACACAGCAACATTAGTCTGGACCAGGAGTACAACCACACAGCAACATTAGTCTGGACCAGGAGTACAACCACACAGCAACATTAGTCTGGACCAGGAGTACAACCACACAGCAACATTAGTCTGGACCAGGAGTACAACCACACAGCAACATTAGTCTGGATCAGGAGTACAACCACACAGCAACATTAGTCTGGATCAGGAGTACAACCACACAGCAACATGTGGTAAATGTTAGTGTTATGTACTATACTTTAGTACTGTTATGTGCTATACTACTTAGATATAGTTCTAACTCTACAACAGATCTTTTTTTAAACACACTTACACTACACCTACTGGCTTTGGTTGTCAATGTGTGAGGAGTTCTTTTTCTCCTACCTTTATCTGTCTCTGAGAGGAGGGGGCTGAGGCTCTGGTATGTTGTCTGGCTGAGAGGCTTCCTCTGGGTTAGAGGAGAGGGGGGCTTGGCTACAGCCCCAGGTCTGGTAGGACCAGATTTCCTTGCTCCAGAGGTCTTGGTGGGCACGGCTGATGGTTTACTCTCCACTCTACCTCTGCCAGGGGAAACATAAGGCTTCCTCAACGAGGATGTGAAGGGACCAGGTACCGTAGAGCGTCCAGGAACCTATGCAAAATATATTGTCAATATACAAATCACTGCCATGTCACCGTCTACATTGTAAATGATAATCACCATTGATGCAAATCAAATGTTATTGGTCACATACACATATTTAACAGATGTTACTGCGGGTGTAGTGAAATTATTGTCTTCCTAACAGTGTAGTTGTCACTAACAATTCACAAATCTAAAAGTAAAAGAGTGGAATTAAGAAATATATAAAATATTAGGATGAGCAATGGCTATGTAATGTGGAAACAGTTACAGTTCAGGTAGGTGTGAACGCCTGAATCAGTGTGGTTATGTATGGTAGGGTTTAGTGCTTATTAACAAGGGCTCCGTTCCCGGCCCATACCTGCAGTCTTCTCTTATTGCTGGGGTTAGTGGAAGTCAGGTCAGGGGAGGAGCTGTCCTGATCCTGCTTCATCAGCCTCTGTACCTCCTCTCTGATGCTTCTGGGACGGGGGCCTGGGGAGGCCGGAGGAGTGTCTGGCTCTGCTGAGCGTCTTGGGCTTGACTCACGGGATCTATGGCATAAGGACTGGCCAGTCTTCTCTGAGGTGAACTGGATCCCACTGTGAACACACAGCTCATGTTAACGTCTATCCACTCCATTCTGTACCTTCCAGAGAGTGTCGGTTGTCCTTCCCTACTACAGCCCTGTGACAGACAGATGTAGACTCACCTAGCAGGTTGCAGAGTGAAGCCTCTTGTGTCGTCCATGCTGTCTGGTCGGATGGGACGCATCAGCTCCTCTGCAGTGGGCAGCTCTGAGAAAACACACTGAAGTTAATCAATCAATCAATCATGAATCAATCAGAAATTCAAGTCCATTTGTAACACCTCAACACAATCTTACAACTTCAAATGTACCATCTTGTCAGATATGAATAAGGATGGACATGTGTGGATCTGCAGTTAGTTACGATTGAAAACCATATTCTATTTACTTGATAGGTTCACCACAGACAGTGGTGGAGACCGACCAACCTGACTCTGTGGTGGAGACCGACCAACCTGACTCTGTGGTGGAGACCGACCAACCTGACTCTGTGGTGGAGACCGACCAACCTGACTCTGTGGTGGAGACCGACCAACCTGACTCTGTGGTGGAGACCGACCAACCTGACTCTGTGGTGGAGACCGACCAACCTGACTCTGTGGTGGAGACCGACCAACCTGACTCTGTGGTGGAGACCGACCAACCTGACTCTGTGGTGGAGACCGACCAACCTGACTCTGTGGTGGAGACCGACCAACCTGACTCTGTGGTGGAGACTGGTGCTAGTAGTGTTCCTCTGGAGAGTTCAGGTACAGAGGGAGAGACAGGAACAGGATTACTCTTCCTCCTCTCCCTCCTGACTGGTGATGAAGGGTGGTGATGATGTTCTGAGTCCTCCAGAGAGCCACTGATCTGTCTGTAGGCCTCCTGTAGAGCCTCCATCTCACTGGCCCCACTCTGGCCATACGACTGGGCTACACAGACCACACAGGAACACCACCAGGTTCACCATCATCCTCCACCACCAAACTGACACAGATGAAACCTAATCCACATAAGTGTCTAGGGGTCTGGTCTCACCTGGTAGTGCCGTCTCGATGGACTCTGCTCCCTGGTTGCTCCCTGGTTCCTCCCTGGTGTCACTGTCCGCTCCAGGGGGCAGGAGTTCACCGGTCGAGTCCAGAGAATCATGGAGGGACACTTACATCAGGAAATGATGTGATCAGGACAAATAGAATATTGATTTTAGGGGCAGGTCAGTTTCAATACTGAATGAATAGAGGAAGGGGTCATAAAAGCAGGAAATGATTCATCAGGAATAAATCACATGCCTGCGAAACAGGGCTACTGTTGGAGGAACCAGAGACATTGTATATACATACTCTGTACACAACACACACTAGTTTTGTCACGATACAAGGTCTAGTATCACAATGCTCGATACAATCACGATAGTCGATACCACAGCAAAAACAGAAGGCGTATTAGCCAGTCACAGAAAACTGAACTGGATAAGCAATAAGATGAAGCAATAAGTGTGTGTGCATGTATTAAGTTATTGAACTTGTTTTGGCTGATTTCATGGGGCTACAGATGAAAAACAATCAGTTTCCCTTCCATTTGGGATTTATTTTATTGTACTGATCAACAACATTTGCATTTATTTTAGAAAAGTGTGGGCTGTCTCTTTTAAGACCCATGACGTCATTCACACACACAGTCAGTTCGAGGCTCTATGGAACGGCATTTGGGTCAATGCGTGTCAAAATCTGACGTATCTTTGACACGCAAAGACACAGAAGGCTTTCCATAAGGCTCGAGCAAAAATGATCTTGACTAGGAGAGACGTGAGGTGGGGAAGACGACGTGAATGGATAGTTTTTGGGGAGAATCAGCTTTGAAGCCAGCAATATTTTCATATCACAAACAAGGTACCAGGGTAGTGAATTGATGTTAGCGTCAGCTGTAAGCTAGCAAGGCAAGTTAGCCTACAAAGCTGAAAGCTACCGGTATCTAATTGCATTGCAAAGTGTTCTAGCCTGTAATGGACATTGTTTTGTGAACAGTAATTAACCGTTTCAACACTGAAATTATTTGAGTGTTAACTCCTTGTTGCATTACTCAAGTGTTACCTTCTGTGCAGCATAAGTGCAGTGATTCCTCAGGACAGGCTAGCAATGAGTAAGAGGAGCCAGCACAGTGCTCTCGTGCTACAAGGGAACATCGGCTGTGCTAATAGGAACAGACTTTCCTCTTTCAATCAGTAGACGTCGTGAGACACATTTGACATAAGTACCGAAAGTAACAAGAATTCTAGTATCAAAAAAGTACCGAAGTTTTGTATATCGTGCAGCCCTAACACACACACTAAAGACTTGCTTCCCAATTGGCCCTTGCCCCCAAACACATGTAAATACTGGACTATATTGTGCCTTCCTGTATTATACTTATGCTAAAATGTTCATTCTATTCTACAGAGCCATTTACTTTAGGTTCGTATTTTTCTATTTTATTATTGTTGCTGCATTGTCGAGAAGATAACTGCAACCCAGAAAAGAAAAATGGATGTTGGTTTATATTACCTTTGGTGAGCATGGCAGGCCTTTTAGGCTCCTGAAAGAAAGAGAGAGAACAAACGAGATGAGCAAAACAGAAGAGCCATGCAGTCAGTCACTCACCACATATTCAGCTAATCACAGACAAGGCCTGGCACACCCGCCATTAAAGACCCCTTCTTCTCACTCTACCTCTTGAGAGAGAGATGGGATAACTGCTGAATGCCTTATTACCTTTATAAACTGTGGCTTTTTTAAAACCCAGAGTGATTAGCATGTGAGCAGCACAAACGACTCCTGCTTTACAACTCATCATGGGGCAATTCTAAATGATGCAATTACAACCAACTTTAAACCTCTGGTTCAAATCACTCCCTTACAAAGCGTTATTAGAACTAAATTACTCAATTTTCAAATCAGAATCGCATAAAACCTAGTCTCACCTCCTCAATGACCTCATCTTCAAAGTCCTCATCCTCACTGTAGTGGGGGGAGGCTGCAGCAGGCACAGACAGAATAACAGATTCACTGATGAGCTACAATCATGCAGATGAGGTATGTGCAAGTACTTGTCTGACAGAGTGCCACTGTAAATAACAACAGACCTGGGTTCAAATAGGATTTGTGTCCTTTCAAATACCTTAACGGCAATTGATTGAGCTTGCATGTTGCAATTGAACCAATGGAATCGTCCCAAAAGCGCAACCCCCACCCCCCCCAACTTCAAAGTATTTGACAGAAAACAAAACCTATTGAACCAAGCAAGGTCTGAAGTAGTGTGAGCATAGAGATCCTATTAAATTCTTATTATAATTCCTAATTCTATGAGTGCATCATCTGTCCTACCTGGGGAGAGTCGGTCAGACTCCATAGCTCTCTCCTCCTCTCTCTGATCGACCCCCGCCACAGCCGCCTTCCTGGAGAAACAGCAGAACAAGTGTCATTCACAGATCACACGCTGGGAGTGACAGTAATGACCTTACCCAGCAACTGTCTGCAACACTGAGGGTCTCCTTGGGACAACCCCAGCAGTGGCTTCAAAAGGCAGCTACAGCTAGGCCTGGGGCGACTCGGAGCGTCATGCTCCGGAGTGAAGATGCCCCTAGTTACAGATCTAGGATCAGCTTGTCTTCACAAAGTCCTAACCTTAACCACTCGAAAGTGGAAACGCAAAACCAATCTGAGACCATTGTGAGACAACATCCCCCTGAGCGCCGTGGAGTGTGGTAGATACCTGAGGGTGGTAGCGGTGGTGGAGGCGCTGGTGGAATCCAGATCTTTGTTGAGTCTGGAGTAGTCTATGGTGGAGGACACACCTCCCTCCAGGTGGGCAAAGAAGCGGGCCTTCTCCTCTTCCTCCTCCAGGCTGTCCATGCCCAGACCAAGACCCACTGCAGCGTTCTGACCTGGTCCGGACGCCATCACAGAGTCTGGGTAGACACAATCACGGGCAGACACAGACAGACATGTTTCAACCATTGCTACTTTCAAAGAGTTTAAAGTAAAATAGTTCAAATCTGGCACGTACAGCTGCTTACATGTCACTACCCTGATGTCAGATTAGCAATGGATTGAGCTAGATCTGGTGACATCATAGAGAGAGTATCTATCCATCCCTCCTGAGCAGACTCACCCTCAGGCTCCAGACTGTCTCTGCTGAAGATGACAGGCTCTGCCCCCCCCTCCTCATCCAAACCCCTCTCTACTCCCTGATGCTGCAGCTCCTCTTCCTCCTCCTGGATGGGCTGGGATCTTCTCAGAGACTTACAGAACGTCTTCTCAGATCTCAGCAATCCTGGAAAAGAACAAAATAATGGACCATTCAATTCAGGTAATTACAGGAAACAGAAATTGCTCTTGCTTTAGGCTACTTCCAGAATTGAAAGAGGACCTGTGGTTGTTGTATTGGCCTTATTGTGGTCAGACAGCTCAGCAGACAGCTAAAAAAAAGAAAAAAGGAGTCCATCCATGTGGACACCAAGCTGTCAATATTCCAGGCCGTGTTTGAAACTCCACTATGGTAATGTAGCTCATTAGCTCTGTCTTTTATCATTCGCAGGAGATTGACTTCCTGGGGTATACAGGCCTGCAGAGCCCCTCAAAGGCCATGCAGTCGATTTAAGAGGGGAACAGCACACACAGAAGAGAGAAGACAGAGCAGTAGAGCTAACTTTGATCTCAGCTCCACAACCACTTGCTGTCAGTCTACTGGAGGGAGGGTACTATAGAAAAGCTCCATATCCTCATAAATATTCAAATGGTTTTGGAATACAAATAGCTGTCAAGATTTAAAAAAAAATAAGTTTTTCCTAAGTCTCACCATGGCAAAACATGCCTAACTTTTCAATTTCAGCACTGAATGATCATCGTGACATTTACAGAATGGAAAACAAGAGCTGGTTATGGTAAAAACAAAACAAGAGCTGGTTATGGTAAAAACAAAGCAAGAGCTGGTTATGGTAAAAACAAAACAAGAGCTGGTTATGGTAAAAACAAAACAAGAGCTGGTTATGGTAAAAACAAAACAAGAGCTGATTATGGTAAAAACAAAACAAGAGCTGGTTATGGTAAAAACAAAACAAGAGCTGGTTATGGTAAAAACAAAACAAGAGCTGATTATGGTAAAAACAAAACAAGAGCTGATTATGGTAAAAACAAAACAAGAGCTGGTTATGGTAAAAACAAAACAAGAGCTGGTTATGGTAAAAACAAAACAAGAGCTAATGTCAGGCTCTCCAGAGTTAGACTAGTAAAAGCAGTTGGGAGTCATTTTACTAGTGAAAGAATTTGCCCAAATGAAGCGCTGAAACTAACAGTAAAATACTTTGCTCACAGCTCGCCTCAACACACTGAATTGTCTGGAGGTGACAGAACACGACCGGATTTAGCACCAGTAACCTTAACACCTGCCCTTGAGGTCCAGAAAGTTCTTGATTTTTACCCCAAAGCTATGCATTTAATTTGTTAATTTACACTGTTCCCTTAGCAGAGGAAAACAAAATGAATAAATATGAAAATTAGTGACAAGGAGACAAAGAGAGTAAAGAGAATGTTTTAAATCCATATTTCACAAAAATCATGGTTAATCATGGTTTAAGTCATAAAAACCTTGATTTCCACCTTTAATGTGGATACAGGTCTGGGAAGTGTGGCAATACGAGACTACAGTCATATGATGTTGAATATCCACTTCTAGCCTCTACTTTCTAGTCTGCCAGGGCAGCAGGTTTGGATCTGTCTCTAGCTACTATCATTATACCATACTAGTCTAACTACTAGTCTACCAGGGTTTTGGGGATTTGTATCTAGTCTAGCTGCTACGACTTTACCCTCTTCAAGACTCTGTGAGTCACTATCACTGCTGTGACTGTCCACTGGTGTGTCGCGGAGAGAGGTACTCTCCTCAGGACTCCCCTCTCCTGATGCATTACGGGAGCTCTCGTTCATGGGAGGGCTCCACTGCCTGGCAGAGTGGGAGGAGTCGTGTTCTGGGCTGTTATTTTCCGTCCCCGCAGCAATGTGAGAAGAAGCATCCTGATTGGCTCCAGGGACCAGGTCCAGCTGACTGAGCCTATCCAGAGTTTTGCTGCGAGGTTTGGGTGTGGGCCTTGTGGGGGCTTCCACTGTGACAGCTAACCAACGGAAGATAAGAGAGTAGATCATGGAAAGGAATCATGTTCTGTACACACAAATAAAAGGATCTCGGTGAAAGGGACACCCTCAAAGAGTAGGTGGGCAAAAGGAGAGAACTACTAAATGTGAGCTAGAAATATTTAAGGGTTAGCTTGGAGGAAGAGAAGATCTAAGGCAAAAAAAATATATATAGCAAAGGAGAGGTTAGAGGCCAGGACTAAAGCTAATGAGAGAAAGTGATGGTTGGCAGCACGTCACTGTACTAACACCAATGATGGGGAGACAATGTGCCATTGGGTGGCCCTAAGAAACTAGGGGGTTACAGTAATGATTCCTATACCCTGAGGGGTGCTTTTCATTGGGCTGCTCTCACTCTCATCCTCCTGAGTTTTCACCACAGCCTGCTGCTGGGGCTTTTTGGGTTTAGTGAACCTGCGTTTGGCAGCCTCTGCTGGGGACAGTTGGAAGGAAAGAGGAGATGTAAGAGAAAGGAGAGAAGAAGGGGGGGGCAGACAGCTAGAGAACAACAAGACTGATATACAAATGCGTCATGAAGAGTCGACTGATGTAAACTAATCAAAGATGAACTCATGAAAGGGGTCAAACCATAAATATCAGGGGAGTAGCAGCAGGGAACAGGTTATGATGGACATGTTATGATGCTGAAATTAAATGCAACAGATGTTCCATGAATTACAGAGCAGATGAGAAATCAGCACATAGTCAGTGTCCCTCTAAAGATATAACCTTTCAGCATGTCATGAAACACTCAAGCACAAAGACACA
Organism: Oncorhynchus gorbuscha; assembly: GCF_021184085.1. NCBI lineage: Eukaryota > Metazoa > Chordata > Actinopteri > Salmoniformes > Salmonidae > Oncorhynchus > Oncorhynchus gorbuscha. The sequence goes on from NC_060191.1 coordinate 12,253,683, forward strand.
TACACAGAGAATGAACCAATGACACGCACAGAGAGAGAGAGAGAGAATCCTAACTAAACTGAAGCACATCAACCTACACATCCCTGGCTTTGCTTACCTCTGCCAGGTGTCTCTTCGCTGTCATCCTCCTGCCACCACGGCACAGGGGCAGCTGATGTCTTCTTTGGTGGTGGTTTCTGAGAGGCTCTGCCCAAGCTGTCCAGAACACTGGAGCGCATAGCACCGCCACCCAAATCCACTGAGTCATCTGAGACAGACTGAATACAATTCAATGGTGACTAGGTTAAAGTAGCCATCTAGCTAGTTGGGTGAATACATAGTAGTATGGGCACAGATGAAAAGGCTGGTTATCAGCATCTTTGGTGTGGACATAAAGGGCCGTCATTAGTGAGTAACTTTAGCTATGAACCCACAGAATTGCAGACATAGTGCTGCTATCGTGTCTGCAGTAACGTTAAACTCACCTCTTTCAAAAACTGCTCGAACTGTTCATCAAGCTCATCTTTCGTCAGTCGATGTGCCATGCTTCCAGTCAAAGATGATAGGTAACTAGCTAGCTACCTGTAAGTAGCTAGGGTGGCTACCTGTATCTTGCCTAAAAAAATGGGAGGATAACAGTGGCAGGATAATAATAGTGAGACGTTTGCGATTCAACCTTTAATTAACTTCCTAACTAGCTAGTTACCTAGGCAACCAACGTAGATGTAGTTTTTCACAAGATTGTCGAGCTTGCTTATTTAGCTAGTGTATTTCGCTAGGTAGCTAGCCTTGACAGTTGTAGCAGTTATAAAAAGGATTTGGTTGTAGCTAGCTAGCATGGTAACTAGCTATCTAAGCTGATTAGCTAACTGGCTTTAGTTATCGTTAGCCACCTAGCTAGCTAGCTGGCTTTAGTTAAGTAAGCATAAGCCACCTAGCTATAGCTGGCAACAGTGTCTTCTAGCTAGCCATCCTATCTGCATTCCACCGAAATATTTAGTCAGTGTGATGCATGTATAACTAGCTACACATGCATGGCTGGTGGTTTACAAACTGTTATACTACAGTAGCAGCTAATAAGTGTTTTGTGTTCATAGCTCCATAAAGTTCCCGCGACAACAACCGGGTGAGACCTCTAAGCCCATTGGTTAGCTATTCAGAGACGCAATAACGGAATGACCAATCACCATTATCCTTCTGATCGCTCGTATATCGATTTCCCCTTTAAAATCCGTCCATTCATAATTAATTAACGCATCAGAAAAGTTATTATTTAGCGCGGGAATGCTTTGTCAATCTGAAAGTTTGTTCCTTCTGAAGGATAATGAGCAAAACATTCATATGCAGACATTTAAGTTTAAACGAATAGACCTTTTGCACAACGTAGCAACGCCCACTTCCGCTCAACTTCCTACCCGATACATAGCTTCCTGTAAGCCTGATTGTAGCCGTACAGTACGAGCCTCGTTTTTATCATTACCTCAGTATATTAATATAATCATATTTATATAGCGTTTATAATTCTTGTAGAAAATTCAGTTAATCCGTTCAGTTAGTGATTTTTGTAATTAGATTGTGTTCTGTCTCTTTAGCTAGCTAGCAAAAGTTAGTGCTAACGACGTTAACGTTATTAGTTGGTGCGGCATCTTTATTGAAAGTTAGGAAAATAGGATTTCATTGAACCTTCTAGTGGGCTTCGACGTCTGAAGAAGGGAGCAGTACCTTTGCTATTCCAGTGGAATATTACCATGTCAAGGAGATCCTCACGTCACTGATGGGAAGCATCAACTGCATCTGGGCTGTGGCTTACCTTCTTACAAAACTACTAGTGTGGGCCTCTTGTGAAGGCATGGGCCAAGGAGCAATGAGCTACTACTGCAATGATTCTGTCCTTTTTGTTGTTGTTGCTGTGACCATCCACATTGTCTAACACCATGTAGTCCATTTATTGATAAAACACCTCTGCTTATCCTCCAAACAAAATGTTACTTCTTATTTACAGTGACAAGAGAACAGAAAAATGTAACTGAATATTTTAAATAATTAATTAATTGCAAAGACAGATAAGTTTGTTTCTCTTAAATTAATTGAAAGATAAAGGAGCCTGTCCCTTGTTATTTAGTCTTTCCTGCCTAAGAACTTTATTTAGCATGTACACAAAAGTAGTACCAGTCACCCTTCTCTAATTAGTGAGAACACCACTGGGTCTCTATGTATTCTCTCACCTGAAGAGACTATGTGAAGCTGGTCTTCACTGAGCACAAATGTGCAGCCTTTAAAGTTGCTCTCCAGTCTGTAGCCATCCAGGGGCAGTGAAGGGAATGGTGGTGTCTCCTTATGGTGAACTATGGTCACGTAGTGATTGGAGGCTGCTGGTAAGACAGGAGGCTCCCCACCTGTACCTTTCCAAAGTGGGAGTTGACTAAAGGCAGATCAATGGCTTGGATAGAGGGTCAAAGTTCTTGTATGCCTCTTCTATCTGGAGAACTGAGAGGTTAGGGAACGTTCCAAGAAGGGCACTGTAGAGTGTACTTCTGCAAAGCAGCCGCTGTGGTTAGCAAATCAAACAATACTTGACACCACCTGAAATTAAATCATTGTATATAGTCAAAGTGTAATAGGACAAGACCACCTACTATACTGGCTATGACGGAATACTCAACTAATCCCTATTTCTGCCATACACTTTTTGGTGGGCTTGGTGATGGTCATTTTGCCTATGGGCCCAGGTTGGAGACCCTGTAAAAACACAGTACAAGGGCACTAATCTAAATCTAATCATGAGATGATTTAAGTTTTCATTAAATCATTTATTAGCTTTATGATGTGATTATAACCATATGATGTTGATATGTGGTATAGTTATATAAACATAACCTAGTCCATGGCTGCATGCCACTGCTGCTTGGTATCTGTCCAGCTGCGCACAGGTGGGATGATTGGTGTTCCCATCTTGGAATAGTGTGCAGACTGGAATAGTAATGCAACTGTGGTTGCATACTGCACTGCCATCAACACATGAACAGTGATATTGTGTAATTGTTACTGGCTCAGAGGGCTTCATTACAACCTACATGGGGATATAAAAAGAAAATGATTAGACTATAAAATCACTCAACATGTATCATGACCAGCAAACAGAAGTGACTGGCGCAACAGCAACTCATTTCATTACAGCAGTACGGGTTTAAACTTTTCTATTAAGGGTATATGCCCTTGTTTAAATGTGATCTAATACATCCAACATAACAGTGATTACATAAACAAATTCCAAAATGTTTTGGGACACTAAAGTCCATGGACAATAAGAATACCTCCTCCCAGCTGCCCACTGCACTGAGGCTAGGAAACAGTCACCACCAATAAATCTACGATAATCGAGAATTTAAATTAAGCATTTTTCTACGGCTGGCTATGCTTTCCACCTGGCTACCCCTACTCCGGCCAACAGCTCTGCACCCACGTAGCAAATTGCCCACCCATGCAGCTGCCGCAATCATCAACCTCTTCAAAGGGGGAGACACTCTAGACCAAAACTATTATAGACCTAATCTGAGAACAAGGCTCCCAAAATTTTATCAGCATATTGAATGCGTGACCTGGGCTGGCAAAACCCTGGATCATTGTTATTCTAACTTCCGCGATGCATATAAAGCCCTCCCCCACCCTCCTTTCGGAAAATCTGACCACGACTCCATTTTGTTGCTCCCAGCCTATAGACAGAAACTAAAACAGGAAGCGTCCGTGTTCAGGTCTGTTCAACGCTGGTCCGAACAATCAGATTCCAGGCTTCAAGATTGCTTCGATCACGTGGACTGGGATATGTTCCGCATAGCGTCGGACAATAACATTGATAAATACGCTGATTCGGTGAGCGAGTTTATTAGCAAGTGCATCGGTGATGTTGTACCACCAATGTTGTACCGCCAGGACAGCGGAGTCAATCACCACCTTCCGGAGACACCTGAAACCCCACCTCTTTAAGGAATACCTAGGATAGGATAAGTAATCCCTCTCACCCCCCCCCCCCTTTAAGATTTAGATGCACTATTGTAAAGTGACTGTTCCACTGGATGTCATAAGGTGAATGCACCAATTTGTAAGTCGCTCTGGATAAGAGCGTCTGCTAAATGACTTAAATGTAAATGTAATGTAAATGTACCCACAGCGTCTATTAAAACATTCCCCAACCAGAAACAGTGGATTGATGTCAGCTTTCGCGCAAAACAGAAAGCACGAACCACTGCCTTTAATCAAGGCAAGGTGACCAGAAACATGACCGAATACAACAGTGTAGCTATTCCCTCCGCAAGGCAATCAATCAAGCTAAGTGTCAGTATAGAGACAAAGGAGTCGCAATTCAAGGCTCAGACACGAGAGGTATGTGGCAGGGTCTACAGTCAATCACGGACAACAAAAGGAAAACCAGCCCCGTTGCGGACCATGATGTCTTGCTCCCAGACAAACTAAACAACTTCTTTGCTCGCTTTGAGGACAACACAGTGCCAATGACACGGCCTGCAACCAAAACCTGCAGTCTCTCCTTCACTGCAGCCAACGTGAGTAAACGTGTTAACCCTCGCAAGGTTGCCAGCCCAGACGGCATCCCCAGCCACGTCTTCGGAGCATGCGCAGACCAGCATTCCCACATGCTTCAAGAGGGCCACCATTGTCCCTGTTCCCAAGAAAGCTAAGGTAACTGAGCTAAACGACTACCGCCCGTAGCACTCACTTCCGTCATCATGAAGTGCTTTGAGAGACTAGTCAAGGACCATATCACCTCCACCCGACCTGACACCATATCACCTCCACCCGACCTGACAGACCTGTAAGTTCCTCTGCGTACACATCACGGACAAACTGAAATGGTCCACCCACACAGACAGCATGGTGAAGAAGGCGCAGCAGCACCTCTTCAACCTCAGGAGGCTGAGACTCATATCTCCCTCACTAACTTTAAGCACCAGCTGTCAGAGCAGCTTACCGATCACTGTCCATATACACAGCCCATCTATAAATAGCACACCCAACTACTTCATCCCTATATTGTTATTTATGTCTTTGCTATTTTGCACCTCAGTATGTCTACAAATACTACACTAAGAACAGTTTCATAGACATGGGTTAAGCCTTGTCCAAGACTAAGCAATGCCTCTTAATGCAGATCTACATTGACAGGAACTTCTTGTCAATGTAGACTAGGCTTCATCTCTGACTGTGTAACCAGCATGTAGTGTCACAAACAGATGACTTTTCACCCTACACTCAAACTGTGTGGTTTCTCATTTTTCCTCATGGACCTGTAGGAGCAAGCCCTTATGCATACTTCTCCTGTCACTTTGTCCCTGTTCGAAACTGCTTGGAATAAAAAGAATGAGCAATCATAATGTCAGCTAACTACTGTAAAAAGCATGTCTTAAACTACGTTACAGCTTTGAGTAAACGTCCTTGTCTGGTCTGATAGGTATAGCCAAGTAGCCTACCTTCATAGTTGAAAAGGTAACTGGAGACAAAGTTTGAATTATTTTTCCAACTTGGAGGTCGGTGCTTTGCTACTTGTCTTGGCCAGACGATGTACATCCGTCACTGTTAGCATTGAGTAAAACAGTGTCATGGTTGGCAAAGGAGGGGGGCGTTGGTTAATTGCTAGCCACCTTATAGGCTAGCACGTTAATAGCTAGCTAGCTGAGGCAAAGAAGACACAGAAGACAATAATCAAATTACAAAAATGCCCAACTGAACGCATAAACAGAATTTTCAACAAGAATGATAAAAAATGCTATAGAAATATGATTATATTAACATACTGAGATAATGATAAAACGATCGACTTCAATCAGGCCGACAGGAAGTTATGTATCCGGTAGGAAGTAGAGCGGATGTGGGCGTTGCTAACATTGTGCAAAAGGTCTATAACGTATTAAAAACAGATTTGAAGCCACCGGTCGGCCATATTGTCGCAATTGTAAATGAGAACTTGTTCTCAACTTGCCTACCTGGTTAAATAAAGGTTAAATAAAAAAAAATATATATATATTGGCACTCCCTCCATAGCAGGAAACCCTCCACAGGAATTAATAGAATTCTACAGTATTTGAATTAAATGTTTGAAGTACAAAATGACATGTATTTAAGTATTTGTTGGTGTAGTGGGGACAGTAACATTATTAAGGAAAATGTATGTATATACACACTCTCTATATGTATGCACTTGTTGGCTGCTTTTCCTTCACTCTGCGGTCCAATTCATCCCAAACCATCGATCAGGTGGTTGTGGAAGCCAGGTTCTCTGATACAGCAGAAAAACAATTGATTGTCCCACTAAGCTCAAACCAGATGGGATGGCGTATCTCTGCAGAATGCTGTGGTAGCCATGCTGGTTAAGTAAGCCTTCAATTCTAAATAAATCACTGACAGTCACTAGCAAGGCACCCCCACACCATCCCACTTCCTCCTCCATGCTCCACGATGGGAACCACACACGTGGAGATCATCCGTCTCACAAAGACACGGCAGTTGGAACCAAAAATCTCAGACCAAAATCATCAGACCAAATGACAGATTTCCCCCGGTCTAATGTCCGTTGCTCGTTTTTCTTGGCCCAAGCAAGTCTCTTCTTCTTATGACCAGGTGGCGAATCGCATCTCTGCATGTCTGGCAGACATATCAGTGTGGATGACGGATCACCACCTCAAGTTGAACTTCGGCAAGACGGAGCTGCTCTTCCTCCCGGGGAAGGACTGCCCGTTCCATGATCTCGCCATCACGGTTGACAATTCCATTGTGTCCTCCTCCCAGAGCGCTAAGAACCTTGGCGTGATCCTGGACAACACCCTGTCGTTCTCAACTAACATCAAGGCGGTGGCCCGTTCCTGTAGGTTCATGCTCTACAACATCCGCAGAGTACGACCCTGCCTCACACAGGAAACGGAGCAGGTCCTAATCCAGGCACTTGTCATCTCCCGTCTGGATTACTGCAACTCGCTGTTGGCTGGGCTCCCTGCCTGTGCCATTAAACCCCTACAACTCATCCAGAACGCCGCAGCCCGTCTAGTGTTCAACCTTCCCAAGTTCTCTCACGTCACCCCGCTCCTCCACTCTCTCCACTGGCTTCCAGTTGAAGCTCGCATCCGCTACAAGACCATGGTGCTTGCCTACGGAGCTGTGAGGGGAACGGCACCTCAGTACCTCCAGGCTCTGATCAGGCCCTACACCCAAATAAGGGCACTGCGTTCATCCACCTCTGGCCTGCTCGCCTCCCTACCACTGAGGAAGTACAGTTCCCGCTCAGCCCAGTCAAAACTGTTCGCTGCTCTGGCTCCCCAATGGTGGAACAAACTCCCTCACGACGCCAGGACAGCGGAGTCAATCACCACCTTCCGGAGACACCTGAAACCCCACCTCTTTAAGGAATACCTAGGATAGGATAAAGTAATCCTTCCACTGGATGTCATAAGGTGAATGTACCAATTTGTAAGTCGCTCTGGATAAGAGCGTCTGCTAAATGACTTAAATGTAAATGTAATGTAAATGTTATTATTGGTGTCCTTTAGTAGTGGCCTCTTTGCAGCAATTCGACCAAGAAGGCCTGATTCACGCAGTCTTCTCTGAACAGTTGATGTTGAGATGTGTCTGTTACTTGAACTCTGTGAAGCATTTGGGTTGCAATTTCTGAGGCTGGTCACTCTAATGAAATTTTCTTCTGCAGCAGAGGTATCTCTGGGTCTTCCTTTCCTGTGGCGTTCCTCATGACAGCCAGTTTCATCATAGCGTTTGATGGTTTTTGCGACTGCAAATTTTTTCTTAAAATGTTCCAGATTGACTGATCTACATGTGTTAAAGTAATGATGGACCGTAATTTATCTTTGCTTATTTGAGCTGTTCTTGCCATAATATGGACTTGGTCTTTTGTCAAATAGGGATATCTTTCACCTTTCACCTGTCACAACACTGATTGGCTCAAATAGTAATTTGGATGCATGGCTATTTTACAGTCTCCGGGCAATTAAAAAATATATTTTTCTTCCGGTATGGCTGCAGCAAATTTTTGGCGGCAGTTTGTTTGGCCTCTGCCAATTGTTCCACCTGGTTAAACTCCTAAAATGTACTTAATAACACACAACATTATAGCGGATTTGGGGGGTAGCCCAGACCTGGACTCTCAAACCTGGGTCCAGCGACTGTCAATGCAACTTCCGTTACGCCAAGAGGTCCAAACCCCTTGACGAGGTTGCTAGTTGTTGGTCGCTACATTACCCACTTTCCTCCGGGAGAGCGTGTCCGCACACTTCTCTATACCAATTCTACACACTTCTCCGATGGCCTCAATTGCACCATCCCACTTCTAACACCAATATAGCAAATTCAGAGGTAGCCCTAAATGGGAGTTGAACCCTAGTCTAACAACTGTCAAGCCAACACCTTAACCATTACGGCAAGAGGTCTGCATTTCTTGATGAGGTTGCTAGGTGCTGGGTTAAGGTCACTACAATATGAATGGCAAACAGCATTCATTTCAACAGTGGCATCTAAGAACATGTCTGAATCTTTAAGAACCAAAGGCCAAACAGACACTGGCAAACAATTAACCAAAGCAATGAAACGCAACTCACCGATACAGGTATGTTGGAGCAACAAACATTATATTTGATGACTATTCTGAATTAAATTTGTCCTGGAAACAAGGCATTAATGGATAGAGTTGAACTTTTTAATCAAATCTCTGGTAGGCCTATTGTAAGTAAATACATATGCCTCCCTTGGCATCATAAATGAAAAGTGATGACTAAAATTGCAGTCCAGCCTAATTGTCAGTGGGGAAAAAGGCCTACTATGTTTCCAGGTATTTGATCTTAGTTCACTCCATTGGAGGGCAGTGTTGAGCTGTGAATACTTCTCTGTGTGTCCTCTGAAGTTGTGAATGGGCTGGGCTGTCGCCATGAGAGATCAGTGGTAATCTAATAGACTCCCTTAGAGGTCAGGACAGATCCATTTAAACTCTGTTCTCACCTTCCTCCTCTCCTCACTATCCTTTCTCTCTCAGAGGTCAGGACAGATCCATTTAATCTCTCTCTCTCTCTCTTTCTCTCTCTCTCTCTCCCTCTCTCTCTCTCTCTCTCTCTCTCTCTCTCTCTCTCTCTCTCTCTCTCTCTCTCTCTCTCTCTCTCTCTCTCTCTCTCTCTCTCTCTCTCTCTCTCTCTCTCTCTCTCATCAGCTTTTGTCAAGGATACCAGGTGTTGTGTTTCAGGATGACATGTGTCATTCCATAGCAAATGCTAACCTTCACGTTTCCTGTTCTAGTTTCAGTGACATTTCCATGCTTAACACACAGGTCTTCTGAGAGCAAGGCAGGAACACCTCCCCTCCCACCACGGTTCACTGACACATACTTCTACCGAGGCAAAGTATTCTCACTGCTCAACCCAACAGAGACAAAGACAATTTCAGACAAAGGAAAGCAGAGCTTAATTTGAGGTGATTACATCCCGAAAGGATTAAATAACTTTTAATTAAAATTGCTAAGTGCAGTTGGGGCCTTTGAATTGCAAGGTTTTGGGGATGGGGAGACTGTCTCTGCATGTAGATGAGATAACTCAGTGCTCAATATGAGGACTCTGAGGAGGAGAGAACTAAAGAGTCTTAGGAGTGGTTTATTTAGTATAATAGAGGTATATAGCGTGTGATCTATGTTATTTTTTTGTCCCTATTAAAGGGACATATTAATGCTTAAGTGACATGGTTGATTTACAGGATGGTACTCAAGCTTCAGCACTTGAATCAAGTCATAATATTGCTCTTTGGCTATAGACATGAGTGGAAATATCAAGTGGCCCTGAATGATGAGTCTCACTATAGAGGCTGGGGCCGGGAGTCACATTAGAGATGATATTATGGTAACAATGCAATAACACATGGCCTTAGCAACCCTGGAGGCAATCAGAGACGCATGGCATGTCCCTCCCTCTCAGCCCGCTCGTCAGCCATGCCATCTCTGCTGCGTGACAGCCCTGATAAATACTGAGAGGGAGGGGTAAGAAGAGAACAGACCAGACATGAGGGGAAAGTAAACATGCATACGAGTATGTGACGCTCATCACTCTCCCCCTGGTCAGTTAAATGAATGCTTAATGCACAGACATAGACATCCCTATGATAACTGGGTGAGTGATTAGGGGAGGAATGCTGGTTAGCGCACTACTGAAGCTGCTCTCCTCTCTTCTTGTCTGCCCCGGTTCTGATGTAAATCCGAGGCCAACTCACCGCCCTAATGAAGGCGCTGTCCTCTCCTGTCACTGGGTGACATTGGGATCTCTCTCCATCTCTGAGTCACACTACTAACTGCACAACCGTTTCTACTGCCCTCCCATGCCACCCTATGCCCCCCACCCATATTCATTCTGATTCATACATAGTCTGTTGATTCTGTTGATTTCTCCTTTACCCAAATCCAAATAGCAGATGTTCTGAAAGAGCTGCAAAACCTGGACCCGTATAAATCAGCTGGGCTTGACAATCTGGACCCTCTATTTCTGAAACTATCCGCCGTCATTGTCGCAACCCCTATTACCAGCCTGTTCAACCTCTCTTTCATATCGTCTGAGATCCCCAAGGATTGGAAAGCTGCCGCAGTCATCCCCCTCTTCAAAGGGGGAGACACCCTGGACCCAAACTGTTACAGACCTATATCTCGAATCCCACGTACCTTCTCCGCTATGCAATCTGGTTTCCGAGCCGGTCACGGGTGCACCTCAGCCACACTCAAGGTACTAAACGTCATCATAACCGCCATCGATAAAAGACAGTACTGTGCAGCCGTCTTCATCGACCTTGCCAAGGCTTTCGACTCTGTCAATCACCATATTCTTATCGGCAGACTCAGTAGCCTCGGTTTTTCGGATGACTGCCTTGCCTGGTTCACCAATTACTTTGCAGACAGAGTTCAGTGTGTCAAATCGGAGGGTATGTTGTCCGGTCCTCTGGCAGTCTCTATAGGGGTGCCACAGGGTTCAATTCTCGGGCCGACTCTTTTCTCTGTATATATCAATGATGTTGCTCTTGCTGCGGGCGATTCCCTGATCCACCTCTACGCAGACGACACCATTGTATACACTTTCGGCCCGTCATTGGACACTGTGCTATCTAACCTCCAATCGAGCTTCAATGCCATACAACACTCCTTCCGTGGCCTCCAACTGCTCTTAAACGCTAGTAAAACCAAATGCATGCTTTTCAACCGATCGCTGCCTGCACCCGCATGCCCGACTAGCATCACCACACTGGATGGTTCCGACCTTGAATATGTGGACACCTATAAGTACCTAGGTGTCTGGCTAGACTGCAAACTCTCCTTCCAGACCCATATCAAACATCTCCAATCGAAAATCAAATCAAGAATCGGCATTCTATTCCGCAACAAACCCTCCTTCACTCACGCTGCCAAGCTTACCCTAGTAAAACTGACTATCCTACCGATCCTCGACTTCGGCGACGTCATCTACAAAATTGCTTCCAACACTCTACTCAGCAAACTGGATGCAGTTTATCACAGTGCCATCCGCTTTGTCACTAAAGCACCTTATACTACCCACCACTGCGACTTTTATGCTCTAGTCGGCTGGCCCTCGCTACATACTCGTCGCCAGACCCACTGGCTCCAGGTCATCTACAAGGCCATGCTAGGCAAAGCTCCGCCTTATCTCAGCTCACTGGTCACGATGGCAACACCCATCCGTAGCACGCACTCCGGCAAGTGTATCTCATTGATCATCCCTAAAGCCAACACCTCATTCGGCCGCCTTTCGTTCCAGTACTCTGCTGCCTGTGACTGGAACGAATTGCAAAAATCGCTGAAGTTGGAGACTTTTATCTCCCTCACCAACTTCAAACATCAGCTAGCTGAGCAGCTAACCGATCGCTGCAGCTGTACATAATCTATTGGTAAATAGCACACCCATTTTCACCTACCTCATCCCCACAGTTTTTATTTATTTACTTTTCTGCTCTTTTGCACACCAATATCTCTACCTGTACATGATCATCTGATCATTTATCACTCCAGTGTTAATCTGCAATATTGTAATTCTTCGCCTACCTCCTCATGCCTTTTGCACACATTGTATATAGACTCCCCTTTTTTCTCTGTGTTATTGACTTGTTAATTGTTTACTCCATGTGTAACTCTGTGTTGTCTGTTCACATTGCTATGCTTTATCTTGGCCAGGTCGCAGTTGCAAATGAGAACCTGTTCTCAACTAGCCTACCTGGTTAAATAAAGGTGAAAAAAAAAATTCTTTAGATAAGGGGATGTGAAGGGTGTGAGGCGTTGTAAGGGACTAGTTCCATCACAGATAATTGGAATGACCTTCACTTACATTTTAAGAGTGTCATTTTTCTCTACCCCCACTTCCTGTTTTTGTCTTATGGAATTACAATTCACAGAGAATCTATTAGCTTCCCCAGAACTTTGCAGTTTGAGAGATTACAATGCCTCAATCCTGCATGATTGTCCCTGGTCAGAGCACATTTGATTAGTGAGATGGCTTTTGGTTACTTCCCCAGGTTTGCCAGACAATGATAGTGTGAGAATCGCCTATGAGCAAAGAGCGAGAGGGAGAGACTTTGCAGTGGTCATCCCAGAAAGAGGGAAACAGATTGGATTTCCTTTCTTCCGCTCCCACAAAGGTATACAAGCACACCTTGTTGTATTGTTTGTTAAACTTCTCTAGGATAGGGGGCAGCATTTGGAATTTTGGATGAAAAGCATGCCCAAATTCAACTGCCTGCTACTCATCCTCAAAAGATAAGATATGCATATTATTAGTAGATTTGGATAGACAACACTCTGAAGGTTCTATAACTGTTTGAATCATGTCTGTGCGTATAACAGAATTTATGTAGCAGGCGAAACCCCGAGGACAAACCATTCAGATTATTTTGTTTGAGGTCACTCTCTTTTCAATGGGTTTTCATTGGGAATCCAGATTTCTAAGGGACTTGCTTGCAGATCCTACCACTTCCACTGGATGTCACCAGTCTTTAGAAATTGGTTGAGGTTATTTCTTTGCCATCTTGAACGAGGGTCACTTCATGTGTACTGTTTGATAGAGGTGCATGACCAGAAAGCTAGCATCAGTTTGTTTTCTTCCTGTATTGAACACAGATCATCCCGTCTTCAATTTGATTGATTATTTACTTTTAAAAATACCTAAAGTTGTATCACAAAACTAGTTTGAAATGTTTTGGCAAAGTTTACAGGTAACTTTTGAGATATTTTGTAGTCATGTTGTGCAAGTTGAAACCAGTGTTTTTCTGGATCAAACGTGCCAAATAAATGGACATTTTGAATATATATGGACAGAATTAATTGAACAAAAGGACCATTTGTGATGTTTATGGGACATATTGGAGTGCCAACAGAAGAAGCTCATCAAAGGTAAGGCATGATTTATATTTTTATTTCAGCGTTTTGTGTCGCGCCTTCAGGGTTGAAATATGTTTTCTCTCTTTTGTTTACGGAGGTGCTATTCTCAGATAATAGCATCGTTTGCTTTCGCCGAAAAGCCTTTTTGAAATCTGGCATGTTGGCTGGATTCACAAGACGTGTAGCTTTAATTTGGCATCTTACATGTGTGATGTCATGAAAGTTTGATTTTAATAGGAATTTATTTGAATTTGTGGCACTCTGCATTTTCACTGGCTTTTGGCCAAGTGGGACGCTACCGTCCCACATATCCCAGAGAGGTTTAAGTGTTTTCTAACAAATCAAAACCCTCATATATTGATAGCAGCCATCATATCATCGTTGGAATGATACATTTAAAATGACTCATGGTTACAATGTCTATATGTGAGGTCTGTATCTGCTCTCCTGACATAGTATGAGAGAGAACATATCAGCAAAATTCCAGAACCAAACTCTCCAGGATGGGTTTATAAAGAATGTCATGGAATCTAGTTAAATGTAAATGAAGGCGGACATTAAGCCAGCATGTTAGTATTCACATTGTAATGTACATAGAGCTTTGAAATAAATAGTGAAGAGGAACATGTGACACCCGCCACATGTGCTGTGGAGTAATGAGCCTCGTCAGAGTGAGAAGGCTAACGGTCCCTCCAGACGTCACCTCCTTTATCCTCGTTCTAACTGAACAAGCCATGATTGATTAGCTCTCTCTGCCCATCCACTTTGGCAGAGAACACTCAAGCCTGGCGGATTCTCTTCATCATTTTCCCTCTGGGCACACCGCATAATGTCTGCCTACTGCTATCACTGTGAAGAAGATGGGTATAGGAAAACACAAAGGACTGGCTGATGATCCAGTGTGATAAATAGATGGAGATCTCCCTCCAGCTTTGTAATGACAGAGGGTCAAAACGTAGGAGAGACACCCGGGCCCCACACACCTACCTACTGTATATCTACAGGGCAGGCATCCCCTGCCCCTGCACTGTACTGCAGGGGTTCTCAAACATCTACCACCAGCTGTTCCATGTATTTTACTTATTCCATAGCTAGCACACCTGAAACAAATTGTCAACTAATCATCAAGCCCTTGACTAGGTGAATCAGGTGAGTTAGTTCCGGGGTCCTCGGGTCTCTGAGGAGAGGTTTGAGCCACTGCTACTGTACTCTACAACCCACATAGTAATGATGTGAGATCCTCACATTACTCACTCCTTCACATCTCCCCATCGCCACACACACAAATCCAGGACAATCTCTGGAGTCCTGACATTTTTCTTCAGATAAATCTGTACTAATCTCTACAGTCTATACTGTACAGTTGTGGCCAAAAGTTTTGAGAATGACACAAATATACTTTTTCAAAAAGTCTGCTGCCTCAGTGTCTTTAGATATTTTTGTCAGATGTAACTATGGAAAACTGAACTATAATTACAAGCATTTCATAAGTGTCAAATGTTATTATTGACAATTACATGAAGTTGATGCAAAGAGTCAATATTTGCATTGTTGAACCTTCTTTTTCAAGCTCTCTGCAATCCGCCCTGACATGCTGTCAATTAACTTCTGGTCCACATCCTGACTGATGGCAGCCCATTCTTGCATAATAACTGCTTGGTGTTTGTCAGAATTTGTGGTGTTTTGTTTGTTCACCCGCCTCTTGAGGATTGACTACAATTTCTCAATAGGATTAAGGTCTGGGGAGTTTCCTGGCCATGGACCCAAAATATCAATGTTTTGTTCCCCGAGCCACTTAGTTATCACTTTTGCCTTATGGCAAGGTGCTCCATCATGCTGGTAAAGGCATTGTTCGTCACCAAACTGTTCCTGGATGGTTGGCAGAAGTTGCTCTCGGAGGATGTGTTGGTACCATTCTTTATTCATGGCTGTGTTCTTAGGCAAAATTGTGAGTGAGCCCACTCCCTTGGCTGGGAAGCAACCACATACATGAATGGTCTCAGGATGCTTTACTGTTGGCATGACACAGAACTGATGGTAGTGCTCACCTTGTCTTCTCTGGTCAAGTTTGTTTCCTGATGCCCCAAACAATCGGATTCCTCCGAGAAAATGACTTTACCCCAGTCCTCAGCAGTTCAATCCCTGTATCTTTTGCAGAATATTAGTCTGTCCCTGATGTTTTTCCTGGAGAGAAGTGGCTTCTTTGCTGCCCTTCTTGATGCCAGGCCATCCTCCAAAAGTCTTCGCCTCACTGTGCGCGCAGATGCACTCACACCTGCCTGCTGCTATTCCTGAGCAAGCTCTGTACTGGTGGTGCCCCGATCACGCAGCTGAATCAACTTCAGGAGACGGTCCTGGCGCTTGCTGGACTTTCTTGGGCGCCCTGAAGCTTTGTTCACAAAAATTGAACTGCTCTCCTTGAAGTTCTTGATGATCCGATAAATGGTTGATTTAGGTGCAATCTTATTGGCAGCAATATCCTTGCCTGTGAAGCCCTTTTGTGCAAAGCAATGATGACTGTACATGTTTCCTTGCAGGTAACCATGGTTGACAGAGGAAGAATGATTCCAAGCACCACCCTCCTTTTGAAGCTTCCAGTCTGTTATTCGAACTCAATCAGCATGACGGAGTGATCTCCAGCCTTGACCTCGTCAACACTCACACTTGTGTTAAAGAGAGAATCACTGACATGATGTCAGCTGTTCCTTATGTGGCAAGGCTGAAATGCAGTGGAAATGTTTTTTTGGTAATTAATTGCAATTCATCTGATCACTTCATAATAGTCTGGAGTATATCCAAATTGCCATCATATAAACTGAGGCAGCAGACTTGGTGAAAACTAATATTTGTTTCAGTCTCAAAACTTTCGGCCACGACTGTATATCTAGAATCACCCTCATTTGTACATTTTCCAAGAAAACTGTCTTTGGAATCTCATCAAAGGATTTAGCAATTGTCTCCCGCTGTTTGTTACAGGGCCAGAAGAAAGCTCTGAGCGAAAACCCGGTCTTAGTATTTAATATTTGAGGAACCGCTGAGCTTTGTTTTATGGCGCTATGTGTCTGTCAGTGTCTATAGGCACATTTCATTCAAAGCGAGTGGACTGTGAAACAAAACATTCACTCACCTGCACAGTGTGTGTATGTCCATGTGAGTGCGTGTGTGAATGTCTGTGTGTGTTCCACCCCTGCGCAGTATGCCCGTCATACCTCTATTTACTCCTGCAACCATATGTAGGATGTCTGGATGGATGTTTAGAAAATAGTCATCCTCACTTAGCACTGTATTTATATTAAATATTAAATCCAATTTAAATACAAAATTGACATATAAAATATTAACCACAGTATAAATATTTAATGTGAGCCCTTTACCATAGGCTGGTATTAATTACCAAGCAGTATGCGTTTTAATGGTCTTTACCCCAGGAGACGGTGTAGTTGACATTCTCATACTCAGACTGACCTGCAGGGGGAGACAAATGTCTGCTGCGAGTGGCCTGCCTCAAAAGAGATGGATAGAAAGTGAGACTGGAGAAAGAGAGAGAGATGTAAAGTGTAGAATAGGCTACAATGTGTGCATCTTTCTGTGTGTGTCTCTCTATGTGTGTTTTGCTCTCTTAAATTATAACAATATTTGAATAGGAAACCATTTAAAAAAAGAACATGTTTGAGTAATGCTCCATTGTTATTTTTATTTTATTTTTATTTGACCTTTATTTTAACTATGTAGGCCAGTTGAGAAGAAGTTCTAATTTACAACTGCGACCTGGCCAAGATAGAGCAAAGCAGTACAACACAAACAACAACACAGAGTTACACATGGGATAAACAAACGCACAGTCAATAACACAATAGAAAAGTCTATATACAGTGTGTGCAAATGTAGTAAGACTAGGGAGGTAAGGCAATAAATAGGCCATAGTGGCGAAATAATTACAATTGAGCAATTAAACACTGGAGTGATAGATGTGCAGAAAATGAATGTGCAAGTAGAGATACTGGGGTGAAAAGGAGCAAAAAAGTAAATAACAATATGGGGATGAGGTAGTAGGGTGGGCTATTTACAGATGGGCAGTGAACAGGTGCAATGATCAGTAAGCTGCTCTGACAGCTGATGCTTAAAGTTAGTGAGGGAGATATAAGTCTCCAGCTTCAGTGCTTTTTGCAAGTCGTTCCAGTCATTAGCAGCAGAGAACTGGAAGGAAAGGTGGCCAAAGGAGGATTTGGCTTTGGGGATGACCAATGAAATATACCTTCTGGAGCGCGTGCTACGGGTGGGTGCTGCTATTGTGACCAGTGAGCTGAGATAAGGTAGGGTTTTACCTAGCAAAGACTTATAGATGACCTGGAGCCAGTGGGTTTGGCGATGAATATGAAGCGAGGGCCAGCCAACGAAAGCATACAGGTCGCAGTGGTGGGTAGTATATGGGGCTTTGGTGACAAAACGGATGGCACTGTGATAGACTACATCCAATTTGCTGAGTAGAGTGTTGGAGTCATTTTGTAAATGACATCTCCAAATTCAAGGATCAGTAGGATAGTCAGTTTTACGAGGGTATGTTTGGCAGCATGAGTTTGGGTCTAGAGTGTCACCCCCTTTGAAGAGGGGGATGACCGCGGCAGCTTTCCAATCTTAGACAATACGAAAGAGAGGTTGAACAGGCTAGTAATAGGGTTTGCAACAATTCCGATGGATAATTTTAGAAAGAGAGTGTCCAGATTGTCTAGCCCAGCTGTTTTGTAGGGGTCCAGATTTTGCAGCTCTTTCAGAACATCAGCTATCTGGATTTTGGTGAAGGAGAAATGGGGAGGGTTGGGCAAGCTGCTGTGGAGGGTGCAGAGCTGTTGACTGGGATAGGGGTAGTCTGGTGGAAAGCATGGCCAGCTATAGAAAAATGCTTATTGAAATTATGAATTATTGTGGATTTATCAGTGGTGACAGTGTTTCCTAGCCTCGGTGCACTGGGCAGCTGGGAGTAGGTGCTCTTATTCTCCATGGACATTACAGTGCCCCAGAACTTTTTGGAGTTTGTGCTACAGGATGCACATTTCTGTTTGAAAAAGCTAGCCTTTGCTTTCCTAACTGCCTGTGTGTATTGGTTCCTAACTTTCCTGAAAAGTTGCATATCGTGGGGGCTATTCGAGGCTAATGCAGTACACCACTGGATGTTTTTGTAGTGGTCATGGGCAGTCAGTGTTTTAGGGAGCATTTGACAGTGATGAGGGGTGGTCGTTTGACTGCAGACCCAATACGTACGCAGGCAATTAGACAGTGATCGCTGAGATCCTGGTTGAAGACAGCAGAGGTGTATTTAGAGGGCAGGTTGGTCAGGATGATATCTATGAGGGTGCCAGTGGTTACGGATTTAGGGTTGTACCTGATAGGTTCCATGATTATTTGTGTGAGATTGAGGGCATCTTGCTTCAATTTTAGGATGACTGGGGTGTTAAGCATATCCCAGTTTAGGTCACCTAACAGTACAAACCCTGAAGATAGATGATGTCCAGGGCACAGCTGGGGTCTGAGGGTGGTCTATAACAAGAGGCAACAGTGAGAGACTTATTTCTGGAAAGGTGGATTTTTAAAAGTAGAAGCTTGAACAGTTTGGGCACAGACCTGGATAGCATGACAGAACTCTGCAGTCTATCGCTGCTGTAGATTGCAACTCCACCCCCTTTGGCAGTTCTATCTTTGCGGGAAAAAGGTGTAGTTGGGGATGGAAATTTCTGATTTTTTTGTGGCCTTCCTAAGCCAGGATTTAGACACAGCTAGGACATCAGGGTTGGCGGAGTGTGCTAAAGCAGTGAATAAAACAAACTTAGGGAGTAGGCTTCTGATGATAACATCCATGAAACCAAGGCTTTTACGGTTACAGAATTCAACAAATGATAGCGCCTGGGGAATAGGAGTGGAACTGGGGGCTTCAGGGACTGGGTTAAGCTCTACATCAGCAGAGGAACAGAGGAGGAGTAGGATAAAGGTATGACTAAAGGCTATAAGAACTGGTCGTCGAGTGCGTTGGGCACAGAGAATAAAAGGCTCTACAGTGAAATAAAACAGAAAAACTAGCCAAGACAGCAGTAGACAATGCATATTGAGATTAGAGAGAGGCAAAAAACAATCATGGATTTGATCAGGAGAGCTAAGACAACAACAGGTAAATGGCGATGAGTTCAAGGCTGGGGCCGACAGGTAAACAAAATGAGGTACCGTGTTATTGAAACAGTCCAGGGGGCATCAGCTGTGATGCTGAGTGAATATAGGGTCAAAAGAGCAGCAATAGGTGAGTCAGGGTGCTGTTCAGTAGTCACTACCACGCAAGGCGAGCAGGGGACACAGCATTCAGAAAAGCTAGTGGGCCGGGGCTAGTAGATGGTTCTTCGGCGACATCGTAACAGAATAGCCTGTTGAGACCACATCGGGCGATTACGTCAGCAGTCCAGTCGTGATGGATTGGCGGAGCTCCATGTCGACAATAAAGGGTCCAGGCCAATTGTCAAAGGAGGTATTGTAGCTCTAGAATTAGCAGGTATATGGGCCTAGCTCGAGGTTAGCTGATGCTTGCTTCAGGACAGAGGCGTTAGCTAACAGTAGCCACTTGTTTGCAGCTAGCTGCGATGATCCGGAGTAATGATCCGGTCTAATGATCCAGAGCGGCAGGAATCTGGTGATATGGTAGAGAGAAGCAGTCCGATATGCTCTGGCTTGATATTGCGCTGTGCAGACTGGCAGGTGTTGTCCGAGCTAAGGCTGGCTGATGACGGGGAAAAAGGAGAGGACCGCTAGCCGTGGCTAAAAGAACTAGTAGCTAGTTAGCCGGCTAGCTCCTAATGGAAGTTCCAGTTATAAGGAATGAAAATAGCAGATCCGTACCATATTGGGTAAGGCGGGTTGCAGGAAAGTATATTTAGTTTGTAGATAGAAAGTGAGAATAAGATACATACGAAAAAGACTGGCTATTTACATGGGATAAGACACGGGATAAGACAAAGACAGATACACACGTCCTACTGCAGCGCCATCTTGTAAAATGGAAAAGGTTGTAAAATGGAAAAAGTTCTCATGTGGAGATGAAAAAGGGAACTGTCTTAGAGATGGCGATCCAATTACTAGGAGGTCTGCTCTACAATCAGTAGGGGACAGGGTTACACAGGGTTACACTGGGTTACACTTCTCTCATCAAACCTACCTGCACCGGTAATCTGCACTTTATTTTCTGAGGAGAGAAGTGCCTGACTTACCTCTTTTGTTTCTGTTTCTTGGATTTTGTGTGTAATCGTCAGTATACACTAACCAATCTTATTCCAAGAGCCCTCCCCTATCCTCTGTCCTTCACGTCCTGCCTACCCCCATATCCCCAACACGCTATGTGCATATAACTACATCTATGAAGTGAAGCAGTCCAGTGCTGTTCTCTCTGGAAGCTTTGGGATAGCTCTCACACCATTATGTCATTCACCCCTTCCTATGGAAATATATGCAGATCTGACCTACCATCATCCCAGTGTATTTCTATTCAACAAAGCAGTCTCAACCTACATGACTATCCACAGCCATCTCAGCCTATGTTATTCTCTCACCTCATATCATCCTACCACACATCTCCTAACTCTCCAGGACTCTAACCCATGATTTAACCTATTAAAAAAACATTTATATCACTCCGTGGCCCTATAACCCCACCTCTGATAGGCCTCATATCTGTGAGACAAGATTAAGAGAAAGAGAGGCATAAGAGTACTATGAAGGATGAACTTGGGGAAAGACAGAGCAAGAGGGGGGCAGAGAAAGAGAGAGAGAAGTAAGTGAGCAAACTAGCTTTACAGAGTGACTATAAGAAGGAGGAGAGAGATAGAGAGGAGGGTAAGAGATGCACGGGCACGCTGCTCTTCAGAGGAGAAGAAGAAAGGCACATTAATCATTGGGAGACATCTGTTCATTCTGCCGCTTTAGAATTCTGTCAAAGAGCTGCTCGGAGTCAGACGGACTCCCCCCATCCGCCCAGGCAGCTAGTGCAGAAAGAGAAAAACCTGTCTCCTGTTAAGCACGGACAGACACATCAGAGCTCCTCCAAGCACTGCCTTTAATCTGACTTGATTTAATTCTCATTTAGAGAGAACAAAAAGGGAGACAGTGGCACAGGGACGATGAGAGAAGAATATAATATGTAGTACATCACTGATCTGTCTCGTGTGTGTGTGTGTGTGTGTGTGTGTGTGTGTGTGTGTGTGTGTGTGTGTGTGTGTGTGTGTGTGTGTGTGTGTGTGTGTGTGTGTGTGTGTGTGTGTGTGTGTGTGTGTGTGTGTGTGTGTGTGTGTGTGTATTTAATTCGGTCGGGTTTGTTTATGGTGTGGACTCTTACATCTCACCAATAAATATAATTCACAATGCATTTATAGGAGCACACACACACACACACACACACACACACACACACACACACACACACACACACACACACACACACACACACACACACACACACACACACACACACACACACACACACACACACACACACACACACACACACACACACACACACACACACACACACACACACACACACACACACGATCAACATTTTGGATACACTGAAGCCCCTATAAATCTATCTTATCTGGCCACACTGGACTTATTTACCCATGGCTCTTTTCAGGAGCGCCATAACATTCTCAGTGGGAGTATCAAATCAAATCTGAATTTGGCCTGAAGGAAAACTACACCTGCAAAATTGCTGTCCTCCCTGTGGCAACAGAGCAGAGCTCAAGATGGATGAGTAGAAGTAGAGGCTTGGCTTAGCTTGGCTTTCTCAGGTCTGGAGACACTGTAGGAGTGTAGGGAGCTTGGGAGGAGAGAGAGAGAGGGTTACAAGAGAGAGAAGGCTGTTTCTCCCTCTTTCTACAATTTATCAAATTACAGTTTTTCTTGTATTGTGCAATAGCAGTCTATAAAACTAGGATAGCATTTTCTTTCTTCACTGGGAAACAACTCAAATGTTGTCTATTAGTAAAATACAGAAATATGTTAAATGTAGAGTTGTGCCAATGTCTTAACTCATCTGTTTGGATAATGGTCAAAGGTCTGTACTGAGATTATGATGGCAATCCACAGACCTGAGTAGACTATTACACTACATATTGTGTACTGGGACATTAAAACAGTCATATGGACATGTGGTCTCACACTAAAACCATTACTCATGGTTGTATCTCCTGCTATCCTTATTAATTTCAGTAAACATGCTATTTCTCATCCTCTATAAACAAGTAATTGTTATATCCTTATCTCTCTTTCTCTCTCTCTCTCTCTCTCTCTCTCTCTCTCTCTCTCTCTCTCTCTCTCTCTCTCTCTCTCTCTCTCTCTGTACTACAGATAAACTAATGCCACACTCAGATGATTTTGTAAGCTATGTTGGAGAAAGACCATTATTCTTAGGGTGAGTGGAGAAAGTGGTGAATAGAGAAGTGTTTATTTTAATCTTAAGTGGTATATGTCAAGGGAGCTGGTATTATACTGCAAATGACAACACTACTAAAACTTCCCGTTCAGGGTGGTGTCAGGCTTGGGTGAGCACAGAGCAGTGGAGGCTCCTCAGAGGAGGAAGGAGGAAGGGGGGGCCGTCCTCAGTGAATTTCATAAAAATAAAAACAGTTAAATATTTAAAAAGTCATCCTTTTTAGATACAACTATACTACATATATTTGCGGCACCAAACAATTGATTGAAACACTACAGTAGCCTCAACAGCACTCTGTAGGGTAGCACCATGGTGTAGCCGGAGGACAGATCATTTTTGTCCTCCTCTGGGTACATTGACTTCAATACAAAACCTAGGAGGCTTGTGGTTCTCACCCCCTTCCATAGACTTGCACAGTAATTATGACAACTTCCAGAGGATATCCTCCGAACTATCAGAGCTTTTTCAGCATGAACTGACATGTTGTCCACCAAATCAAAGGATCAGAGAATGAATCTAGCACTAAAAGCATAAGCTACAGCTAGCTAGCACTGCACTGCATAAAATGTGGTGAGTAGTTGACCCCATAAGAGAGAGAAAGACAATAGTTGAACAGTTTTGAACAAATTAATTCCTTCAAAAATGAAGGAGAAGCAAGTGAGAGAGAGATTGCTATATTTAGTATTTTTGTTCACTTTCACTTTCACTTAGTTTGCTAGAAAATCAGCTAGCTAG
Organism: Oncorhynchus gorbuscha; assembly: GCF_021184085.1. Taxonomy (NCBI): domain Eukaryota; kingdom Metazoa; phylum Chordata; class Actinopteri; order Salmoniformes; family Salmonidae; genus Oncorhynchus; species Oncorhynchus gorbuscha. Next base: position 12,277,280 of record NC_060191.1, read on the forward strand.
CTAGATTAGCCTACTCAAACACTCGGCTCAAACAGAGAAGGATGCTATGTTAACTAGCTGGCTATGGCTAAGTCAAGGTTAGCTTTTGGTTGTATTAATTTATTGCCACCAGGGCCCGCCGGTGTAACTGCTAAACTTCTTGCTACACTGTACTTCATGATTGTAGTAGTGGGTTTACTAATGCATTAGTTCTCGTAGCTATGGTGTTGACTTGACATTAGCTAATATGGCGACAACGATGTAGGCTGTGTGTAGTGGTTAGCTTTTATAATATGAAGGTTTGGCTTGGAAAGGCTTTTTCATCTGGTCACAGACAGCTGATGTGTTGTGCACTGAAGTACACAAGAGAAGGGAAAAGGTGAGCGGAGGAGAAATGGAATTATACAACGATCTTTATACAACGATCTGGCTGCTATGAAAGTGAACTGCTTTTGCGTGTGATCGGGGGTTTATTCATTCTGCCGATTCTGTTGAAAAACATTTCTTAAACGGAAGCAAACGAAACTTAACAGGGATAAACATACCTGAATTTGTCCAATAGAAACTCTCATTTTCAACTGTTGGACTAATGGTTACACCCTAGATCAGCTAGATGCACTCAAGATTGTGCAAGGCGGTATTGAATGTGTCAATGTCTGTCACCTTGAATATTAAAATTTATCTCGACCTGTGCACCTACGTTGTAAACTTTCATTCATAGGCTAGGTTGTAGCAACCTCATGATGAGTATAAGGATAATTTGAGTATCATGTAGTTCGTAGCCTAAACCTACCCATGTTACATTGAGCTGGGTGAATGGAATATGAATGACAGTCATTCAATATGCTTTAATAGAAATAAGGCCATGCTCATTAAAAAAAAGTATTGTCCTCCATCTTAAACGGCACCGACCGCCACTGGCATAGAGAACACTGTCACTCTGTGATCAACACTTCTACAATTGTATAAGTAAAGAACTAGTATGAAACAATCTAGAAAGCAGCAGCAACAAATATACCCCCTGTTACATTATGTTCACATTCTATAGTCATGTAAGTCATCAATTGTGTCAACATCAATAGGAATGATTGAACAAGGACATTGGTCAATGTGCTGAACTGACCTGCATTATAGCAGACCTAATTTAACTTGATTTCAGTGCACTCAGAATCACAATGTTCTGTCTGTAAAAATGTATTTCTCTAGCGTGTCTGTAAAGGAAACAGAAAGTTACAGTAAACACATCACCAATAAAATCAGGTTGACATATTACAGGTTTAGTAATGCCATCAGGTTTGTGTCAAGAAAAACAACAGTGAACAGCATAATGTACAGATTTGATATTCATACTATCATATCAATGCAAGCCAGCTGGCCTGTCTGAGAGAGGAGAGAAGATTGGGCCCAATCATGTACGTCTTGCATTGCTTGTAGTGCTCTGAGATGTAGATCTTGTCGATGTGATTGTTGTTCTGGTTGTACTTCAACAACACCCTGTCCTGGTTGCTGAGGAGGTTGTCCTTGTCGTAGTACCACCTCACTTCATAGGGCAGGTTCTCTGCACCGTGGGAATGGAGGTTAACAATGGTGTAGTTGATGTACAGGTTCTGGTCTGTCAGTTTGGGGAGTAACAGTTTGTAGTTCTTGAACATATGGAACCTGTATGCTCCCTCCCTGGGGTCACAGAGAGAGACCATGTCGTTGTCGATGCAGGTCTGGACATAACAGAGGAGTACTTCTAGGCCGTGGCGAGGGGCTGGGGTCCCTCCAGCTCTTTGGTCGAGTCCAATGTTCTCAAAGCCGAGGCGAGAGCGATGGCCAATAGCAGCAGCAGGATGCATCTCAGGACACTGATGTGATTGGCCATGCTGAACACCAGTTAAGGGTTATCTATGACAAGTGATTACATGTAAAATATTATACATTCTTTCTAAACATTGTAACAAAATCAGCTTATCATACATAAAACGGATAACATTTGATTATCGACAAAACTGTAGATATTTCCCAAAAAATCTCCATCTGTTTTTTATCCAGCACTAAAATGTATCAATTGCTCTAGTAAGTTCACTAGAATCTCCTTATTGCTCTAATAAGTTCACTAGAATCTCCTTATTGCTCTAGTAAATTCATTAGAATCTCCTTATTGCTCTAGTAAGTTCACTAGAATCTCCTTATTGCTCTAGTAAGTTCACTAGAATCTCCTTATTGCTCTAGTAAGCTCACTATAATCTCCTTATTGCTCTAGTAAATTCACTATAATCTCCTTATTGCTCTAGTAAGTTCACTAGAATCTCCTTATTGCTCTAGTAAGTTCACTAGAATCTCTTTATTGCTCTAGTAAGTTCACTAGAATCTCCTTACCCTGCAATGTCACTATAGGATGAGTCTGTAGGTTTAGCTTGCAGGTCTCTGCTCAAAGGCTGTGGTACAAGCCTGTGTTGGTTGCAATGTTGCACCTGACCCTTACTGTAGCAGAGTAAGACCGGGTTCTGTCATGAGTGTTTGAGGCAGGGCTCATGTTTACAGTGCATGAATATGTTAACTGTATGAGAAGCAGACCTGGGTTCAAATTAGAGGTCGACCGAGTATGATTTTTCAACGCCGATACCGATTATTGTAGGATCAAAAAAGGCCGATACCGATTAATCGACCAATTTACTTTTTATTTATTTATTTGTAATAATGACAACAATACTGAATGGACACTTATTTTAACTTAATATAATACATCAATAAAATCAATTTAGCCTACAACAAATAATTATATTTGGTTTAAATAATGCAAAAACAAAGTGTTGGAGAAGAAAGTAAAAGTGCAATATGTGCCATGTAAGAAAGCTAATGTTTAAGTTCCTTGCTCAGAACATGAGAACATATGAAAGCTGGTGGTTCCTTTTAACATGAGTCTTCAATATTCCCAGGTAAGAAGTTTTAGGTTGTAGTTATTATAGGAATTATAGGACTATTTCCCTCTATACCATTTGTTTTTCATTAACCTTTTGTCACGTTCTGACCATCGTTCGTATGTGTTTTCCTTGTTTTAGTGTTGGTCAGGACGTGAGCTGGGTGGGCATTCTATGTTGTGTGTCTGGTTTGTCTATTTCTATGTTTGGCATGATATGGTTCTCAATCAGAGGCAGGTGTTAGTCATTGTCTCTGATTGGGAACCATATTTAGGTAGCCTGTTTTGTGTTGGGTTTGGTGGGTGATTATTCCTGTCTCTGTGTTTGCACCAGATAGGACTGTTTAGGTTTTTACTTTTCTTGTTTTGTTTAGTCTGTTCATGTATAGTTGTCTTTATTAAAAACATGAATAACCACCACGCTGCATTTTGGTCCGCCTCTCTTTCACCAGAAAACCCTTACACCTTTGACTATTGGATGTTCTTATAGGCACTTTAGTTTTGCCAGTGTAACAGTATAGCTTCCGTCCCTTTCTTCGCTCCTCCATGGGCTCAACAACAGCCACCCTCGAAGCAGTGTTACCCATGCAGAGCAAGGGGAACAACCACTCCAAGTCTCAGAGCGACTGACTTTTCAAATGCTATTAGTGCGCACCCCGCTAACTAGCTAGCCATTTCACATCGGTTACACCAGCCTCATCTCGGGAGTTGATAGGCTTGAAGTCATAAACAGCTCAATGCTTGACGCACAATGAAGAGCTGCTGGCAAAACGCATGAAAGTGCTGTTTGAATGAATGCTTACGAGCCTGCTGCTGCCTACCACCGTTCAGTCAGATACTTGTATGCTTGTATACTCAGTCAGATTATATGCAACGCAGGACACGCTAGATAATCTAGTAATATCATCAACCATGTGTAGTTAACTAGTGATTATGATTGATTGTTTGTTTTTTGTAAGATAAGTTTAATGCTAGCTAACAACTTACCTTGGCTTACTGCATTCGCGTAACAGGCAGTCTCCTTGTGGAGTTATAGCACTGGACTAGTTAACTGTACGGTTGCAAGATTGGATCCCCGAGCTGACAAAGTGAAAATCTGTCATTCTGCCCATGAACGAGGCAGTTAACCCACCGTCATTGAAAATAAGAAAGTGTTCTTAACTGACTTGCCTAGCTAAATAAAGATTAAATAAAGGTGTAAAAAAAAATCGGCCAAATCGGTGTCCAAAAATACCGATTTCCGATTGTTATGAAAACTTTAAATCGTCCCTAATTAATCGGCCATTCTGATTAATCGTTCAACCTCTAGTTCAAATACTATTAAAATCTTTCAGATATTATGAGAGTTTGCTTAAGCCTGCCTGGATTGCTGGGTGGGCAGGGTTTGCACTTTTGCGACTACTCTATTGGTTCCATTGCGCCAGGCAAGCTCAATCAAGCACATCTACATATTTGAAATGATTTCAAATAGCATTTGAAACCGGATCTATTAAGAAGAGTTGAATATCAAGGCACAGGATGCAGCCGCAAACGTTACAGGACTTCCTCTTTCACTTCTACTGATAAACATTATTTTTGAAAGGACTCGAGGGGTTAACGCAGAGAGAGTGAGAAGAGTAGAAACAGAGTAGCCTAGTGTGTGGAAACAGAGTACCCTAGTGTGTATAAACAGAGTAGCCTAGTGTGTAGAAACAGAGTAGCCTAGTGTGTAGAAACAGTGTGTAGAAACAGAGTAGCCTAGTGTGTAGAAACAGAGTAGCCTAGTGTGTAGAAACAGTGTGTAGAAACAGAGTAGCCTAGTGTGTAGAAACAGAGGAGCCTAGTGTGTAGAAACAGAGTAGCCTAGTGTGTAGAAACAGTGTGTAGAAACAGAGTAGCCTAGTGTGTAGAAACAGTGTGTAGAAACAGAGTAGCCTAGTGTGTAGAAACAGTGTGTAGAAACAGAGTAGCCTAGTGTGTAGAAACAGTGTGTAGAAACAGAGTAGCCTAGTGTGTAGAAACAGAGTAGCCTAGTGTGTAGAACAGTGTGTAGAAACAGAGTAGCCTAGAGTGTAGAAACAGAGTAGCCTAGTGTGTAGAAACAGAGTAGCCTAGTGTGTGGAAACAGTGTGTGGAAACAGCGTAGCCTAGTGTGTAGAAACAGAGTAGCCTAGTGTGTAGAAACAGAGTAGCCTAGTGTGTGGAAACAGTGTGTGGAAACAGAGTAGCCTAGTGTGTAGAAACAGAGTAGCCTAGTGTGTAGAAACAGTGTGTAGAAACAGAGTAGCCTAGTGTGTAGAAACAGTGTGTAGAAACAGAGTAGCCTAGTGTGTAGAAACAGAGTAGCCTAGTGTGTAGAAACAGTGTGTAGAAACAGAGTAGCCTAGTGTGTAGAAACAGAGTAGCCTAGTGTGTAGAAACAGAGTAGCCTAGTGTGTAGAAACAGAGTAGTCTAGTGTGTGGAAACAGTGTGTGGAAACAGAGTAGCCTAGTGTGTGGAAACAGAGTAGCCTAGTGTGTAGAAACAGAGTAGCCTAGTGTGTGGAAACAGAGTAGCCTAGTGTGTAGAAACAGAGTAGCCTAGTGTGTAGAAACAGTGTGTAGAAACAGAGTAGCCTAGTGTGTAGAAACAGAGTAGCCTAGTGTGTAGAAACAGAGTAGCCTAGTAGGTGGAAACAGAGTAGCCTAGTGTGTGGAAACAGAGTAGCCTAGTGTGTGGAAACAGTGTGTGGAAACAGAGTAGCCTAGTGTGTAGAAACAGAGTAGCATAGTGTGTAGAAACAGTGTGTAGAAACAGAGTAGCCTAGTGTGTAGAAACAGAGTAGCCTAGTGTGTAGAAACAGAGTAGCCTAGTGTGTAGAAACAGAGTAGCCTAGTGTGTGGAAACAGAGTAGCCTAGTGTGTGGAAACAGAGTAGCCTAGTGTGTGGAAACAGTGTGTGGAAACAGAGTAGCCTAGTGTGTAGAAACAGAGTAGCCTAGTGTGTAGAAACAGAGTAGCCTAGTGTGTAGAAACAGAGTAGCCTAGTGTGTAGAAACAGAGTAGCCTAGTGTGTGGAAACAGAGTAGCCTAGTGTGTAGAAACAGAGTAGCCTAGTGTGTAGAAACAGAGTAGCCTAGTGTGTAGAAACAGAGTAGCCTAGTGTGTAGAAACAGAGTAGCCTAGTGTGTAGAAACAGAGTAGCCTAGTGTGTGGAAACAGAGTAGCCTAGTGTGTAGAAACAGAGTAGCCTAGTGTGTAGAAACAGAGTAGCCTAGTGTGTGGAAACAGAGTAGCCTAGTGTGTAGAAACAGAGTAGCCTAGTGTGTAGAAACAGAGTAGCCTAGTGTGTAGAAACAGAGTAGCCTAGTGTGTAGAAACAGAGTAGCCTAGTGTGTAGAAACAGAGTAGCCTAGTGTGTAGAAACAGAGTAGCCTAGTGTGTAGAAACAGAGTAGCCTAGTGTGTAGAAACAGAGTAGCCTAGTGTGTGGAAACAGAGTAGCCTAGTGTGTAGAAACAGAGTAGCCTAGTGTGTGGAAACAGAGTAGCCTAGTGTGTAGAAACAGAGTAGCCTAGTGTGTAGAAACAGAGTAGCCTAGTGTGTATAGTACTGTAGGCCTATGACTGTGTCCATAACAGTTATAATAGATGAAAAGAGTAAAAAGCCATTCTGTGGATTACAGGTTTTCATGAGTGACATTTCATTCTGTTACTGTATAATCACTCCCATTCTCCAGGTGCCATACTCCATTTTGTCTAACACCTTCAAAGGCCTGGAGGAATTATACACTACTGGCAAAGTACCGTTCTACGGGATTAAGAATTGACTTTGTGAATATCGCGTTTTATACAGCCCCGTGTTTGTATTTGTGTTTGTTTGGCTTGATAATAGGCCTCCTAATTTGCATTTTATTTATTAATTTATAAACAAATGTGTTAGTGTGGATAACAGTGAGACTGGATAACACATAACAACCTGGCTGAGAGTACTTTCCCCTGGGGACAGAGAACATGACTCGGGTTGGTGAGTGAGCACGTCTGACATGAAGCAATCACTGCATGCTAACCTGCATTGCCTTGTGTACTGGAGTCTACGTATGGTCTCCTTGCAGACATTGTATTACTATCTTGTTTGCTTTATTCATTAAATATCTTGTGTTTCTCTCTATTATTACATTTTGACACAAAGCTGAATGAATATCCCAAAGGGACGAAGTGAGAGTGTGAAGAAGGGAGAGAGAGAGGGGGAGAGAGGGGAGAGAGGGAGAGAGAGAGAGATTTAGTATAGTAAACACTTGGAGCCGCTGAAAATGTGGCACAGCATGCTCTCCTCTGTCTGCTTAATCCACCTTGCTCTGCGATATCAAAGCTTTCCCCACTTCATTATCAATAAATTATACTTTTAAATGATCCCAGCAGTACAAACAAGTGCTTCTCTTAGAGAGAGGGTAAGAGAGAGGGAGAGGGAGAAGGAGGAAGAGAGAGATAAATAGAGAGACAGCCATAGAGGGAGAAGGACAGAGAGGGAGGCATTAGTCATTTCATTTGCAAAGATTTAACAGAAAATTGTGTTTCTTTTTGCTGCGTTTATTTCTTTATTTCTTTAACCATGTTACCCTTCTGCGTTGATCCGCTAGTGAAGGGGCCCGCACAGCGAATCTCCACGGCAACAGGCTATGCTGCTGCTCAGTGCTCTGCAGTGCTTAGAGCTGTCTTTGATTCAAATGGAATGTGTTCACGTGACTCCAGGCAGTGCCTAGCTCTCGCCACTCTGCTAGGTTACACATCACTACACTGGATCAGCTGCGGTTCTCTGAAGGAGACAGCCAGGCAGGCTGCAATAAGGAGATGATGTTCTGCTATATTGACATGGTGAAACAGAGCTCTAAATGTTAGCATAGAATAACATAGTTACATGGTGTACTTTGTGATGCTGTTATGTAACACGTTCGGTGCAGCTGTGTGAATGAATGTCAGGGTTTAGGTTGCTATAGTAGGCTCTCTCTACCAGTGTTAATCTCCTTTGATACAAACATGAAAGGGAACAAATACTGATGTCTTTACTGTGGGTATGGATGAGTGTTGATCTCTCTCTCTCTCTCTCTCTCTCTCTCTCTCTCTCTCTCTCTCTCTCTCTCTCTCTCTCTCTCTCTCTCTCTCTCTCTCTCTCTCTCTCTCTCTCTCTCTCCTGTATTTGCAGATGGGTGGATGGGTAAATGGATGGGTAGAGAGGATGGCTAAATGGATGGGTATAGTGGATGGGTAAATGGATGGGTAGAGTGGATGGGTAGAGTGGATGGGTAGAGTGGATGGCTAAATGGATGGGTAGAGTGGATGGGTAGAGTGGATGGCTAAATGGATGGGTAGAGTGGATGGGTAGAGTGGATGGGTAAATGGATGGGTAAATGGATGGGTAGAGTGGATGGGTAGAGTGGATGGCTAAATGGATGGGTAGAGTGGATGGGTAAATGGATGGGTAGAGTGTATGGGTAGAGTGGATGGGTAGAGTGGATGGGTAAATGGATGGGTAGAGTGGATGGGTAAATGGATGGGTAGAGTGGATGGCTAAATGGATGGGTAGAGTGGATGGGTAGAGTGGATGGGTAAATGGATGGGTAGAGTGGATGGGTAAAGTGGATGGGTAAATGGATGGGTAGAGTGGATGGCTAAATGGATGGGTAGAGTGGATGGGTAGAGTGGATGGGTAAATGGATGGGTAGAGTGGATGGGTAAATGGATGGGTAAATGGATGGGTAGAGTGGATGGGTAGAGTGGATGGGTAAATGGATGGGTAGAGTGGATGGGTAAATGGATGGGTAGAGTGGATGGGTAGAGTGGATGGGTAGAGTGGATGGCTAAATGGATGGGTAGAGTGGATGGGTAAATGGATGGGTAGAGTGGATGGGTAGAGTGGATGGGTAGAGTGGATGGCTAAATGGATGGGTAGAGTGGATGGCTAAATGGATGGGTAGAGTGGATGGGTAGAGTGGATGGGTAGAGTGGATTGGATGGGTAGAGAGGATGGCTAAATGGATGGCTAGAGTGGATTGGTAGAGTGGATGGGTAGAGTGGATTGGTAGAGTGGATGGCTAGAGTGGATGGGTAAATGGATGGGTAGAGAGGATGGCTAAATGGATGGGTAGAGTGGATGGGTAGAGTGGATGGCTAAATGGATGGGTAGAGTGGATGGGTAGAGTGGATGGTAAATGGATGGGTAAATGGATGGGTAGAGTGGATGGGTAGAGTGGATGGGTAAATGGATGGGTAGAGTGGATGGGTAAATGGATGGGTAGAGTGGATGGGTAGAGTGGATGGGTAGAGTGGATGGGTAAATGGATGGGTAGAGTGGATGGGTAAATGGATGGGTAGAGTGGATGGCTAAATGGATGGGTAGAGTGGATGGGTAGAGTGGATGGGTAAATGGATGGGTAGAGTGGATGGGTAAAGTGGATGGGTAAATGGATGGGTAGAGTGGATGGCTAAATGGATGGGTAAGTGGATGGGTAAATGGATGGGTAGAGTGGATGGGTAGAGTGGATGGGTAGAGTGGATGGCTAAATGGATGGGTAGAGTGGATGGGTAGAGTGGATGGCTAAATGGATGGGTAGAGTGGATGGGTAGAGTGGATGGCTAAATGGATGGGTAGAGTGGATGGGTAGAGTGGATGGCTAAATGGATGGGTAGAGTGGATGGGTAGAGTGGATGGGTAAATGGATGGGTAGAGTGTATGGGTAGAGTGGATGGGTAGAGTGGATGGGTAAATGGATGGGTAGAGTGGATGGGTAAATGGATGGGTAGAGTGGATGGCTAAATGGATGGGTAGAGTGGATGGGTAGAGTGGATGGGTAAATGGATGGGTAGAGTGGATGGGTAAAGTGGATGGGTAAATGGATGGGTAGAGTGGATGGCTAAATGGATGGGTAGAGTGTATGGGTAGAGTGGATGGGTAAATGGATGGGTAGAGTGGATGGGTAAATGGATGGGTAGAGTGGATGGGTAAATGGATGGGTAAATGGATGGGTAGAGTGGATGGGTAGAGTGGATGGGTAAATGGATGGGTAGAGTGGATGGGTAAATGGATGGGTAGAGTGGAAGGGTAGAGTGGATGGGTAGAGTGGATGGCTAAATGGATGGGTAGAGTGGACAGGTAAATGGATGGTAGAGTGGATGGGTAGAGTGGATGATAGAGTTGATGGCTAAATGGATGGGTAGAGTGGATGGCTAAATGGATGGGTAGAGTGGATGGCTAGAGTGGATGGCTAGAGTGGATTGGATGGGTAGAGAGGATGGCTAAATGGATGGCTAGAGTGGATTGGTAGAGTGGATTGGTAGAGTGGATTGGTAGAGTGGATGGCTAGAGTGGATGGCTAAATGGATGGGTAGAGAGGATGGCTAAATGGATGGGTAGAGTGGATGGGTAGAGTGGATGGCTAAATGGATGGGTAGAGTGGATGGTTAGAGTGGATGAGTAAATGGATGGGTAAATGGATGGGTAGAGTGGATGGGTAGAGTGGAGGGTGGCTAAATGGATGGGTAGAGTGGATGGGTAAATGGATGGGTAGAGTGTATGGGTAGAGTGGATGGGTAGAGTGGATGGGTAAATGGATGGGTAGAGTGGATGGGTAAATGGATGGGTAGAGTGGATGGCTAAATGGATGGGTAGAGTGGATGGGTAGAGTGGATGGGTAAATGGATGGGTAGAGTGGATGGGTAAAGTGGATGGGTAAATGGATGGGTAGAGTGGATGGCTAAATGGATGGGTATAGTGGATGGGTAAATGGATGGGTAGAGTGGATGGGTAGAGTGGATGGGTAGAGTGGATGGCTAAATGGATGGGTAGAGTGGATGGGTAGAGTGGATGGCTAAATGGATGGGTAGAGTGGATGGGTAGAGTGGATGGCTAAATGGATGGGTAGAGTGGATGGGTAGAGTGGATGGCTAAATGGATGGGTAGAGTGGATGGGTAGAGTGGATGGGTAAATGGATGGGTAGAGTGTATGGGTAGAGTGGATGGGTAGAGTGGATGGGTAAATGGATGGGTAGAGTGGATGGGTAAATGGATGGGTAGAGTGGATGGGTAAATGGATGGGTAGAGTGGATGGGTAGAGTGGATGGGTAAATGGATGGGTAGAGTGGATGGGTAAAGTGGATGGGTAAATGGATGGGTAGAGTGGATGGCTAAATGGATGGGTAGAGTGTATGGGTAGAGTGGATGGGTAAATGGATGGGTAGAGTGGATGGGTAAATGGATGGGTAAATGGATGGGTAGAGTGGATGGGTAGAGTGGATGGGTAAATGGATGGGTAGAGTGGATGGGTAAATGGATGGGTAAATGGATGGGTAGAGTGGATGGGTAAATGGATGGGTAGAGTGGATGGGTAAATGGATGGGTAAATGGATGGGTAAATGGATGGGTAGAGTGGATGGGTAAATGGATGGGTAGAGTGGATGGGTAAATGGATGGGTAAATGGATGGGTAAATGGATGGGTAGAGTGTATGGGTAGAGTGTATGGGTAGAGTGGGTGGGTAAATGGATGGGTAAATGGATGGGTAGAGTGGATGGGTAGAGTGGATGGGTAGAGTGGATGGGTAAATGGATGGGTAGAGTGGATGGGTAAAGTGGATGGGTAGAGTGGATGGGTAAAGTGGATGGGTAAATGGATGGGTAGAGTGTATGGGTAAATGGATGGGTAAATGGATGGGTAGAGTGGATGGGTAGAGTGTATGGGTAGAGTGGATGGGTAAATGGATGGGTAGAGTGGATGGGTAAAGTGGATGGGTAAATGGATGGGTAGAGTGGATGGGTAAAGTGGATGGGTAAATGGATGGGTAGAGTGTATGGGTAAATGGATGGGTAAATGGATGGGTAAATGGATGGGTAGAGTGGATGGGTAGAGTGGATGGGTAAATGGATGGGTAGAGTGGATGGGTAAATGGATGGGTAGAGTGGATGGGTAAATGGATGGGTAAATGGATGGGTAGAGTGGATGGGTAAATGGATGGGTAGAGTGGATGGATAAATGGATGGGTAGAGTGTATGGGTAGAGTGTATGGGTAGAGTGGATGGGTAAATGGATGGGTAGAGTGGATGGGTAAATGGATGGGTAGAGTGGATGGGTAAATGGATGGGTAGAGTGGATGGGTAAATGGATGGGTAGAGTGGATGGCTAAATGGATGGGTAGAGTGGATGGGTCGAGTGGATGGCTAAATGGATGGGTAGAGTGGATGTGTAGAGTGGATAGGTAAAGTGGATGGGTAAATGGATGGGTAGAGAGGATGGCTAAATGGATGGGTAGAGTGGATGGCTAAATGGATAGGTGGAGTGGATGGGTAGAGTGGATGGCTAAATGGATGTGTAGAGTGGATGGGTAGAGTGGATGGCTAGAGTGGATGGCTAGAGTGGATGGCTAGAGTGGATGGCTAAGTGGATTGGTAGAGTGGATGGTAGAGTGGATGGCTAAATGGATGAGTAGAGTGGATGGGTAAATGGATGGGTAGATTGGATGGGTACAGTGGATGGCTAAATGGATGGGTAGAGTGGATGGGTAGAGTGGATAGCTAAATGGATGGGTAGGGTGGATGGGTAAATGGATGGGTAGAGTGGATGGTAGAGTGGATGGCTAAATGGATGGGTAGAGTGGATGGGTAGAGTGGATGGGTAGAGTGGATGGCTAAATGGATGGGTAGAGTGGACAGGTAAATGGATGGGTAGAGTGGATGGTAGAGTGGATGGGTAGAGTGGATGATAGAGTTGAAAATGGATGGGTAGAGTGGATGATAGAGTTGATGGCTAAATGGATGGGTAGAGTGGATGGTAGAGTGGATGGGTAAATGGATGGGTAGAGTGGATGGGTAGAGTGGATGGGTAAATGGATGGGTAGAGTGGATGGGTAAATGGATGGGTAAATGGATGGGTAAATGGATGGGTAGGTGGATGGGTAAATGGATGGGTAGAGTGGATGGGTAAATGGATGGGTAGAGTGGATGGGTAAATGGATGGGTAAATGGATGGGTAAATGGATGGGTAGAGTGGATGGGTAAATGGATGGGTAAATGGATGGGTAAATGGATGGGTAAATGGATGGGTAGAGTGGATGGGTAGAGTGGATGGGTAAATGGATGGGTAGAGTGTATGGGTAAATGGATGGGTAAATGGATGGATAGAGTGTATGGGTAGAGTGTATGGGTAGAGTGGATGGGTAGAGTGGATGGGTAAATGGATGGGTAGAGTGGATGGGTAAATGGATGGGTAGAGTGGATGGGTAAATGGATGGGTAAATGGATGGGTAGAGTGGATGGGTAAATGGATGGGTAGAGTGGATGGGTAGAGTGGATGGGTAAATGGATGGGTAGAGTGGATGGGTAGAGTGGATGGGTAAATGGATGGGTAGAGTGGATGGGTAGAGTGGATGGGTAAATGGATGGGTAAATGGATGGGTAGAGTGGATGGGTAGAGTGGATGGGTAAATGGATGGGTAGAGTGGATGGGTAAATGGATGGGTAAATGGATGGATAGAGTGTATGGGTAGAGTGGATGGGTAAATGGATGGGTAGAGTGTATGGGTAGAGTGGATGGGTAGAGTGGATGGGTAAATGGATGGGTAGAGTGGATGGGTAAATGGATGGGTAGAGTGGATGGGTAAATGGATGGGTAGAGTGGATGGGTAAATGGATGGGTAGAGTGGATGGGTAAATGGATGGGTAGAGTGGATGGGTAAATGGATGGGTAGAGTGGATGGGTAGATGGATGGGTAAATGGATGGGTAGAGTGGATGGGTAAAGTGGATGGGTAAATGGATGGGTAGAGTGGATGGGTAGAGTGGATGGGTAAATGGATGGGTAGAGTGGATGGGTAGAGTGGATGGGTAGAGTGGATGGCTAAATTGATGGATAAATGGATGGGTGCAGTGGATGGGTAGAGTGGATGGCTAAATGGATGGGTAGAGTGGATGGGTAGAGTGGATGGCTAAATGGATGGGTAGAGTGGATGTGTAGAGTGGATAAAAGTGGATGGGTAAATGGATGGGTAGAGTGGATGGCTAAATGGATGGGTAGAGTGGATGGCTAAATGGATGTGTAGAGTGGATGGGTAGAGTGGATGGTAGGGTGGATGGGTAGAGATGGGTACAGTGGATGGCTAAATGGATGGGTAGAGTGGATGGGTAGAGTGGATAGCTAAATGGATGGGTAGGGTGGATGGGTACATGGGATGGGTAGAGTGGATGGTAGAGTGGATGGCTAAATGGATGGGTAGAGTGGAAGGGTAGAGTGGATGGGTAGAGTGGATGGCTAAATGGATGGGTAGAGTGGACAGGTAAATGGATGGGTAGAGTGGATGGTAGAGTGGATGGGTAGAGTGGATGATAGAGTTGATGGCTAAATGGATGGGTAGAGTGGATGATAGAGTTGATGGCTAAATGGATGGGTAGAGTGGATGGTAGAGTGGATGGGTAAATGGATGGGTAGAGTGGATGGGTAGAGTGGGTGGGTAAATGGATGGGTAGAGTGGATGGGTAAATGGATGGGTAAATGGATGGGTAAATGGATGGGTAGAGTGGATGGGTAAATGGATGGGTAGAGTGGATGGGTAAATGGATGGGTAGAGTGGATGGGTAAATGGATGGGTAAATGGATGGGTAAATGGATGGGTAGAGTGGATGGGTAAATGGATGGGTAAATGGATGGGTAAATGGATGGGTAAATGGATGGGTAGAGTGGATGGTAGAGTGGATGGGTAAATGGATGGGTAGAGTGGATGGGTAAATGGATGGGTAAATGGATGGATAGAGTGTATGGGTAGAGTGGATGGGTAGAGTGGATGGGTAGAGTGGATGGGTAAATGGATGGGTAGAGTGGATGGGTAAATGGATGGGTAGAGTGGATGGGTAAATGGATGGGTAAATGGATGGGTAGAGTGGATGGGTAAATGGATGGGTAGAGTGGATGGGTAGAGTGGATGGGTAAATGGATGGGTAGAGTGGATGGGTAGAGTGGATGGGTAAATGGATGGGTAGAGTGGATGGGTAGAGTGGATGGGTAAATGGATGGGTAAATGGATGGGTAGAGTGGATGGGTAGAGTGGATGGGTAAATGGATGGGTAGAGTGTATGGGTAAATGGATGGGTAAATGGATGGATAGAGTGTATGGGTAGAGTGGATGGGTAAATGGATGGGTAGAGTGTATGGGTAGAGTGGATGGGTAGAGTGGATGGGTAAATGGATGGGTAGAGTGGATGGGTAAATGGATGGGTAGAGTGGATGGGTAAATGGATGGGTAGAGTGGATGGGTAAATGGATGGGTAGAGTGGATGGGTAGAGTGGATGGGTAGAGTGGATGGGTAAATGGATGGGTAGAGTGGATGGGTAGAGTGGATGGGTAAATGGATGGGTAGAGTGGATGGGTAGAGTGGATGGGTAAATGGATGGGTAGAGTGGATGGGTAGAGTGGATGGGTAAAGTGGATGGGTAGAGTGGATGGGTAGAGTGGATGGGTAGAGTGGATGGCTAAATTGATGGATAAATGGATGGGTGCAGTGGATGGGTAGAGTGGATGGCTAAATGGATGGGTAGAGTGGATGGGTCGAGTGGATGGCTAAATGGATGGGTAGAGTGGATGTGTAGAGTGGATAGGTAAAGTGGATGGGTAAATGGATGGGTAGAGTGGATGGCTAAATGGATGGGTAGAGTGGATGGCTAAATGGATGTGTAGAGTGGATGGGTAGAGTGGATGGTAGGGTGGATGGGTAGAGTGGATGATAGAGTTGATGGCTAAATGGATGGGTAGAGTGGATGGTAGAGTGGATGGCTAAATGGATGGGTAGAGTGGAAGGGTAGAGTGGATGGGTAGAGTGGATGGCTAGATGGATGGGTAGAGTGGACAGGTAAATGGATGGTAGAGTGGATGGGTAGAGTGGATGATAGAGTTGATGGCTAAATGGATGGGTAGAGTGGATGGCTAAATGGATGGGTAGAGTGGATGGCTAGAGTGGATGGCTAGAGTGGATTGGATGGGTAGAGAGGATGGCTAAATGGATGGCTAGAGTGGATTGGTAGAGTGGATTGGTAGAGTGGATTGGTAGAGTGGATGGCTAGAGTGGATGGCTAAATGGATGGGTAGAGAGGATGGCTAAATGGATGGGTAGAGTGGATGGGTAGAGTGGATGGCTAAATGGATGGGTAGAGTGGATGGTTAGAGTGGATGAGTAAATGGATGGGTAAATGGATGGGTAGAGTGGATGGGTAGAGTGGATGGCTAAATGGATGGGTAGAGTGGATGGGTAAATGGATGGGTAGAGTGTATGGGTAGAGTGGATGGGTAGAGTGGATGGGTAAATGGATGGGTAGAGTGGATGGGTAAATGGATGGGTAGAGTGGATGGCTAAATGGATGGGTAGAGTGGATGGGTAGAGTGGATGGGTAAATGGATGGGTAGAGTGGATGGGTAAAGTGGATGGGTAAATGGATGGGTAGAGTGGATGGCTAAATGGATGGGTAGAGTGTATGGGTAGAGTGGATGGGTAAATGGATGGGTAGAGTGGATGGGTAAATGGATGGGTAAATGGATGGGTAGAGTGGATGGGTAGAGTGGATGGGTAAATGGATGGGTAGAGTGGATGGGTAAATGGATGGGTAAATGGATGGGTAGAGTGGATGGGTAAATGGATGGGTAGAGTGGATGGGTAAATGGATGGGTAAATGGATGGGTAAATGGATGGGTAGAGTGGATGGGTAAATGGATGGGTAGAGTGGATGGGTAAATGGATGGGTAAATGGATGGGTAAATGGATGGGTAGAGTGTATGGGTAGAGTGTATGGGTAGAGTGGGTGGGTAAATGGATGGGTAAATGGATGGGTAGAGTGGATGGGTAGAGTGGATGGGTAGAGTGGATGGGTAAATGGATGGGTAGAGTGGATGGGTAAAGTGGATGGGTAAAGTGGATGGGTAAATGGATGGGTAGAGTGTATGGGTAAATGGATGGGTAAATGGATGGGTAGAGTGGATGGGTAGAGTGTATGGGTAGAGTGGATGGGTAAATGGATGGGTAGAGTGGATGGGTAAAGTGGATGGGTAAATGGATGGGTAGAGTGGATGGGTAAATGGATGGGTAAATGGATGGGTAAATGGATGGGTAAATGGATGGGTAGAGTGGATGGGTAAATGGATGGGTAGAGTGGATGGGTAAATGGATGGGTAGAGTGGATGGGTAAATGGATGGGTAAATGGATGGGTAAATGGATGGGTAAATGGATGGGTAGAGTGGATGGGTAAATGGATGGGTAAATGGATGGGTAAATGGATGGGTAGAGTGGATTGGTAGAGTGGATGGGTAAATGGATGGGTAGAGTGGATGGATAAATGGATGGGTAGAGTGTATGGGTAGAGTGGATGGGTAGAGTGGATGGGTAAATGGATGGGTAGAGTGGATGGGTAAATAGATGGGTAGAGTGGATGGGTAAATGGATGGGTAGAGTGGATGGGTAAATGGATGGGTAGAGTGGATGGCTAAATGGATGGGTAGAGTGGATGGGTCGAGTGGATGGCTAAATGGATGGGTAGAGTGGATGTGTAGAGTGGATAGGTAAAGTGGATGGGTAAATGGATGGGTAGAGTGGATGGCTAAATGGATGGGTAGAGTGGATGGGTAAATGGATGGGTAAATGGATGGGTAAATGGATGGGTAGAGTGGATGGGTAAATGGATGGGTAAATGGATGGGTAAATGGATGGGTAGAGTGGATGGGTAGAGTGGATGGGTAAATGGATGGGTAGAGTGTATGGGTAGAGTGGATGGGTAAATGGATGGGTAGAGTGGATGGGTAAATGGATGGGTAGAGTGGATGGGTAAATGGATGGGTAGAGTGGATGGGTAAATGGATGGGTAGAGTGGATGGGTCGAGTGGATGGCTAAATGGATGGGTAGAGTGGATGTGTAGAGTGGATAGGTAAAGTGGATGGGTAAATGGATGGGTAGAGTGGATGGCTAAATGGATGGGTAGAGTGGATGGCTAAATGGATAGGTGGAGTGGATGGGTAGAGTGGATGGCTAAATGGATGTGTAGAGTGGATGGGTAGAGTGGATGGCTAGAGTGGATGGCTAGAGTGGATGGCTAGAGTGGATGGCTAAGTGGATTGGTAGAGTGGATGGTAGAGTGGATGGCTAAATGGATGAGTAGACTGGATGGGTAAATGGATGGGTAGATTGGATGGGTACAGTGGATGGCTAAATGGATGGGTAGAGTGGATGGGTAGAGTGGATAGCTAAATGGATGGGTAGGGTGGATGGGTACATGGATGGGTAGAGTGGATGGTAGAGTGGATGGCTAAATGGATGGGTAGAGTGGAAGGGTAGAGTGGATGGGTAGAGTGGATGGCTAAATGGATGGGTAGAGTGGACAGGTAAATGGATGGGTAGAGTGGATGGTAGAGTGGATGGGTAGAGTGGATGATAGAGTTGATGGCTAAATGGATGGGTAGAGTGGATGATAGAGTTGATGGCTAAATGGATGGGTAGAGTGGATGGTAGAGTGGATGGGTAAATGGATGGGTAGAGTGGATGGGTAGAGTGGGTGGGTAAATGAATGGGTAGAGTGGATGGGTAAATGGATGGGTAAATAGATGGGTAAATGGATGGGTAGAGTGGATGGGTAAATGTATGGGTAGAGTGGATGGGTAAATGGATGGGTAGAGTGGATGGGTAAATGGATGGGTAAATGGATGGGTAGAGTGGATGGGTAAATGGATGGGTAAATGGATGGGTAAATGGATGGGTAGAGTGGATGGGTAGAGTGGATGGGTAAATGGATGGGTAGAGTGTATGGGTAAATGGATGGGTAAATGGATGGATAGAGTGTATGGGTAGAGTGGATGGGTAAATGGATGGGTAGACTGTATGGGTAGAGTGGATGGGTAGAGTGGATGGGTACATGGATGGGTAGAGTGGATGGGTAAATGGATGGGTAGAGTGGATGGGTAAATGGATGGGTAGAGTGGATGGGTAAATGGATGGGTAGAGTGGATGGGTAGAGTGGATGGGTAGAGTGGATGGGTAAATGGATGGGTAGAGTGGATGGGTAGAGTGGATGGCTAAATTCACTTGGCTACGCATGCCTCTCTCTAATATCAATATACCTTGTCCATTACTGTCCTGGTTAATGATTACTGTCTTATTTTACTGTAGAGCCTCTAGCCCTGCTCAATATGCCTCAACCAACCTTGTTGTTCCACCTCCTACATATGCGATGGCATCACCTGGTTTAAACATCTCTAGAGACTATATATCTCTCTTCATTACTCGATGCCTAGGTTTACCTCCAATGTACTCACATCCTACCTTACCTTTGTCTGTACATTATGCCTTGAACCTATGCTATCGTGCCCAGAAACCTGCTCCTTTTACTCTCTGTTCTGAACGTGCTAGACGGCCAGTTCGTATAGTCTTTAGCCGTACCCTTATCCTACTTCTCCTCTGTTCCTCTGGTGATGTGGAGGTTAATTCAGGTCCTACAGTGCCTAGCTGCACTCCCACCCCCCAGGTGCTCTCATTTGTTGACTTCTGTAAAAGTAAAAGCCTTGGTTTCATGCATGTTAACATTAGAAGCCTACTCCCCAAGT
Organism: Oncorhynchus gorbuscha; assembly: GCF_021184085.1. Taxonomy (NCBI): domain Eukaryota; kingdom Metazoa; phylum Chordata; class Actinopteri; order Salmoniformes; family Salmonidae; genus Oncorhynchus; species Oncorhynchus gorbuscha. The sequence continues at coordinate 12,296,736 of NC_060191.1, forward strand.
TTGTTTTACTCACTGCTTTAGCACACTCTGCCAACCCAGATGTCTTAGGACGTGTCTGAATCCTGGCTTAGGAAAACCACCAAAAACCCTGAAATCTCCATTGCTAACTATAACGTTTCACGCCAAGATAGAACTGCCAAAGGGGTCGGTGTTGCAATTTACTGCAAAGATAGCCTGCAGAGTTCTGTATTACTTTCTAAGTCTGTACCCAAACAATTTGAGCTTCTACTTCTAAACATTCACCTTTCCAGACACAAGTCTCTCACTGTTGCTGCTTGCTATAGACCTCCCTCTGCCCCCAGCTGTGCCCTAGATACTATATGTGAATTGAATGTCCCCCATCTATCTTCTGAGCTCGTGCTACTAGGTGACCTAAACTGGGACATGCTTAACACCCTGGCCATCCTACAGACTAAGCTTGATGCCCTCAATCTCACACAAATGATCAATGAACCTACCAGGTACAACCCCAAATCAGTAAATACGGGCACCCTCATAGATGCCATCCTAACTAATTCGCCCTCCAAATACACCTCTGCTGTTTTCAATCAAGATCTCAGCGATCACTGCCTCATTGTCTGCATCCGTAATGGGTCTGCGACCAAACGACCACCCCTCATCACTGTTAAACACTCCCTGAAACACTTCTGCGAGCAGGCCTTTCTAATCGACCTGGCCGGGGTATCTTGGAATGACATTGACCTCATCCCGTCAGTAGATGATGCCTGGCTGTTCTTTAAAAGTGCATTCCTCACCATCTTAAATAAGCATGCCCCTCTCAAAAAATGTAGAACTAGGAATAGATATAGTCCTTGGTTCACGCCAGACCTGTCTGCCCTTGACCAGCACAAAAACATCCTGTGGCGTTCTGCATTAGCATCGAATAGCCCCTGTGACATGCAACTTTTCAGGGAAGTTAGGAACAAATATACACAGGCAGTTAGAAAAGCTAAGGCAAGCTTTTTCAAACAGAAATTTGCATCCTGTAGTATAAACTCAAAAAAGTTCTGGGACACTGTAAAGTCCATGGAGAATAAGAGCACCTCTTCCCAGCTGCCCACTGCTCTGAGGCTAGGAAACATTGTCAACACCGATAAATCCGCTATAATTGAGAATTTCAAGAAGCATTTCTCTATGGCTGGCCATGCTTTCCACATCGCTACCCCTACCCCGGTCAACTGCCCGGCACCCTCCACAGCAACCCACCAAAGCCCCCACCATTTCTCCTTTACCCAAATCCAGATAGCCGATGTTCTGAAAGAGCTCCAAAATCTGGACCCCTACAAATCAGCCGGGTTAGACAATCTGGACCCTCTCTTTCTAAAATTATCTGCCGAAATTGTTGCTGCAACCCCTATTACTAGCCTGTTCAACCTCTCTTTTGTATCGTCTGAGATTCCCAAAGATTGGAAAGCTGCCGCGGTCATCCCCCTCTTCAAAGGGGGTGACACTCTAGACCCAAACTGCTACAGACCTATATCTATCCTACCCTGTCTTTCTAAGGTCTTCGAAAAAGGTAACAAACAGATTACTGACCATTTCGAATCCCACCATACCTTCTCCGCTATGCAATCTGGTTTCAGAGCTGGTCATGGGTGCACCTCAGTCACGCTCAAGGTTCTAAACGACATCATAACCGCCATCGATAAGAGACATTACTGTGCAGCCGTATTCATCGACCTGGCCAAGGCTTTCGACTCTGTCAATCACAACATTCTTATTGGCCGATTCGACAGCCTTGGTTTCTCAAATGATTGCCTCGCCTGGTTTACCAACTACTTATCTGATAGAGGTCAGTGTGTCAAATCAGAGGGCCTGTTGTCTGGACCTCTGACAGTCTCTATGGGTGTGCCTCTATGGGCTGACTCTCTTTTCTGCATACATCAATGATGTTGCTCTTGCTGATGGTGATTCTCTGATCCACCTCTACGCAGACGACACCATTCTGTATACTTCTGGCCCCTCTTTGGACACTGTGTTAACTAACCTCCAGACAAGCTTCAATGCCATACAACTCTCCTTCCGTGGCCTCCAACTGCTCTTAAATGCAAGTAAAACTAAATGCATGATTTTCAATCGATCGCTGCCCGCACCTGCTCGTCCGTCCAGCATCACTACTCTGGACGGCTCTGACTTAGAATACGTGGACAACTACAAATACATGGGTGTCTGGTTAGACTGTAAACTCTCCTTCCAGACTCACATTAAGCATCTCCAATCCAAAACTAAATCTAGAATCGGCTTCCTATATCGCAACAAAGCATCCTTCACTCATGCTACCAAACATACCCTCGTAAAACTGACCATCCTACCGATCCTCGACTTCAGTGATGTCATCTGTAAAATAGCCTCCAACACTCTACTCAACAAACTGGATGCAGTCTATCACAGTGCCATCCGTTTTGTCACCAAAGCCCCATACACTACCCACCATTGCGATCTGTACGCTCTCGTTGGTTGGCCCTCGCTTCATACTCGTCGCCAAACCCACTAGCTACAGGTTATCTACAAGTCTCTGCTAGGTAAAGCCCCGCCTTATCTCAGGTCACTGGTCACCATAGTAGCACCCACTCGTAGAACGCGCTCCAGCAGGTATATCTCACTGGTCACCCCCAATGACAATTCCTCCTTTGGTCGTCTTTCCTTCCAGTTCTCTGCTACCTACCTCATCCCCATACTGGTATTTATTTATTTTGCTCCTTTGCACCCCAGTATCTCTACTTGCACATTCATCTTCTGCCGATCTACCATTCCAGTGTTTAATTGCTATATTGTAATTACTTCGCCACCATGGCCTATTTATTTCCTTAACTCACCTCATTTGCACTCACTGTATATATATGTTTTGTTTTCTTTTGTTCTACTGTATTATTGACTGTATGTTTTGTTTATTCCGTGTGTAACTCTGTGTTGTTGTATGTGTCGAATTGCTTCGCTTTATCTAGGCCAGGTCGCACTAGTCTACCTGGTTAAATAAAGGTATAATAAAATAAAATAAAATAAAAAATGGAGTGTTGATCTCTCTCTCTCTCTCTCTCTCTCTCTCTCTCTCTCTCTCTCTCTCTCTCTCTCTCTCTCTCTCTCTCTCTCTTGTATTTGCTTCCCTATACCATCATATAGCCTATAAGAAATATATTATCCCTACCATACTTCCAAAGTTGAGGGCACAGCAGATTATTAATAAATGGATGGCTAAATGGATGGGTAGAGTGGATGGGTAGAGTGGATGGGTAGAGTGGATGGGTAGAGTGGATGGGTAGAGTGGATGGCTAAATGGATGGGTAGAGTGGATGGGTAGAGTGGATGGGTAGAGTGGATGGGTAGAGTGGATGGGTAGAGTGGATGGCTAAATGGATGGGTAGAGTGGATGGGTAGAGTGGATGGCTAAATGGATGGGTAGAGTGGATGGGTAGAGTGGATGGCTAAATGGATGGGTAGAGTGGATGGGTAGAGTGGATGGCTAAATGGATGGGTAGAGTGGATGGCTAAATGGATGGGTAGAGTGGATGGCTAAATGGATGGGTAGAGTGGATGGCTAAATGGATGGGTAGAGTGGATGGCTAAATGGATGGGTAGAGTGGATGGCTAAATGGATGGGTAGAGTGGATGGGTAGAGTGGATGGCTAAATGGATGGGTAGAGTGGATGGGTAGAGTGGATGGCTAAATGGATGGGTAGAGTGGATGGGTAGAGTGGATGGCTAAATGGATGGGTAGAGTGGATGGGTAGAGTGGATGGCTAAATGGATGGGTAGAGTGGATGGGTAGAGTGGATGGCTAAATGGATGGGTAGAGTGGATGGGTAGAGTGGATGGCTAAATGGATGGGTAGAGTGGATGGGTAGAGTGGATGGCTAAATGGATGGGTAGAGTGGATGGGTAGAGTGGATGGGTAGAGTGGATGGCTAAATGGATGGGTAGAGTGGATGGGTAGAGTGGATGGGTAGAGTGGATGGCTAAATGGATGGGTAGAGTGGATGGGTAGAGTGGATGGCTAAATGGATGGGTAGAGTGGATGGGTAGAGTGGATGGGTAGAGTGGATGGCTAAATGGATGGGTAGAGTGGATGGGTAGAGTGGATGGGTAGAGTGGATGGCTAAATGGATGGGTAGAGTGGATGGGTAGAGTGGATGGCTAAATGGATGGGTAGAGTGGATGGGTAGAGTGGATGGGTAAATGAATGGGTACAGAGACGTATTAAGTATTATAATTCATGGAAATGGGACGAGAGACGCTGAAAAATGTGTGTGTGTGTGTGTGTGTGTGTGTGTGTGTGTGTGTGTGTGTGTGTGTGTGTGTGTGTGTGTGTGTGTGTGTGTGTGTGTGTGTGTGTGTGTGTGTGTGTGTGTGTGTGTGTGTGTGTGCGTGTGTTTATGTGAGTACGAGAGTGAGTGTGTATATGTTATCAAACCTCCATTTCAGAGAAGAGAGTCTAGAGAGGAGGATAGATAATGGCATTTTTTTTGTGTGAAACATTGGTTTTGTGATTGGATGTTGCTTCTACACAACCCATTCACCCTGAGGCCTGTGTTTCACTCAGGTTACCTGACTATGTGATTCTGAAACCATCTCTTCCAAAACATATTTAGTGAACATCAACTGATTGTCCAAATCACCAAATATTTGAATGTGAGAGAGAGAGAGAGAGAGAGAGAGAGAGAGAGAGAGAGAGAGAGAGAGAGAGAGAGAGAGAGAGAGAGAGAGAGAGAGAGAGAGAGCGCTGTGAGAGATTTACAGTTGCAGTTTTGTGGCTCTGCCTCATCTATCTGGGCTTTTGAGTTCCTCTGTTGAGAGTCTGCATCGCGTCAGATTGGTGGTAAAAACTACCCTATAAGAGAGTTAGACACTGCTATTGACAGTCTGCCATCCTCATACCTCATCCCTTCACTGCACCCCGGGGCTCTCTCTGTACCTCATCCCTTCACTGCACCCCGTGGCTCTCTCTGTACCTCATCCCTTCACTGCACCCCGTGGCTCTCTCTGTACCTCATCCCTTCACTGCACCCCGTGGCTCTCTCTGTACCTCATCCCTTCACTGCACCCCGTGGCTCTCTCTGTACCTCATCCCTTCACTGCACCCCGGGGCTCTCTCTGTACCTCATCCCTTTACTGCACCCCGTGGCTCTCTCTGCACCTCATCCCTTTACTGCACCCCGTGGCTCTCTCTGCACCTCATCCCTTTACTGCAGTGTCAGTGGGTTGGGAAGGCACTTTGGGAATTTGCCCTGCACACTTGATTTACACTGTTTTTCCTCAACAAAATTGGTCCACATTAAATCTACAGCACACGTCATCCTCAATAAGGAATCCAGAATACATCACTGAATTCACACACTGCATGATGAGGTGTAATATAAAGACTCTATTATCCCTGTGGGGATATTGTGTGTGTGCGCCCGTGTGTGTTTGCCTGTGCGTTTGCCTGCGCTTATCCCTGTGCCTGTTCGTACACAGAACAAGAAAAGAGAGTGTTTGCACACGTTTGTGCTGTGTAGATACGTGTGCGTGTCCGTGCTTAATCACCTGTTGTTTAAGTGTGTACATTGTCATGCATTTGGGTTGAGCTCTCAGTCTGCAGCTGTGGCAGCCTCTCTTTCTCTTGAGAGACAGACACCTCTATTACTGTACTCTGATTGTTTATGTATCCAAATCCTCATCCCCACCGGACTCACGGCCCGGACCTTAGTCTGCCTGGATGATTAGCTGTACATTATCGAGGTCATTTATGTATGAGGGCCACTTCTAATGACCTCAAGTTTTCACTGCAGATTGCTGTGCCACTCCTAGTTCATTCTCTCTGTGTGTGGTGTTTATTCCCCTCAGAGCACAGACACCGTGAAAACAGAGACCGAAACACATACCGCTCAAAACAAACACTGTAATTGTACCTTTCAAACAAATACACCCATAATGAAGAGTAAAAACAGAATGAATGCTTGGAAAACAATAAGTGCCATTTGCCCTTGTAACCCCCCTCCATCTGCATGTAGAGTAGAAAGGCATAATGAAATATATTATCTAAATTTCAGATCCATTTGTTGGTATTTTACTGTGGGCATTTGCATCAGATGGGGAGAATTAAGTAGTGTGATGAAAACAGTGGGTTGGAGAGACTGAGTGGAGGTGTGTTCAGTGTACTGATCACTGGCTGGTTCTCTGTGTTAGAACAGACTAGTACCCTGGGCTGACAATAATAGTCCTCACTGACCAGGCCACAGTCTCAAGCAATCCCCCTTTCAGTCCCACAGATTTCTGAGAGAGTGTGTGTTGCGTGCCTACAGACTTATTTGAAGGGGTGTGTGTGTGTGTGTGTGTGTGTGTGTGTGTGTGTGTGTGTGTGTGTGTGTGTGTGTGTGTGTGTGTGTGTGTGTGTGTGTGTGTGTGTGTGTGTGTGTGTGAAGCTAGGAAAGCAGAGTCCCTGCCCATCATATGAAAATATCTGATACCCTCCGACTGCAAAGACCCTCTAAAATAATCCCACAGCACCTCCCTCAAACTAACACATGCACTTGACTTTGCCTCTTACTACCTCTGACTTTGCCTCTTACTACCTCTGACTTTGCCTCTTACTACCTCTGACTTTGCCTCTTACTACCTCTGACTTTGCCTCTTACTACCTCTGACTTTGCCTCTTACTACCTCTGACTTTGCCTCTTACTACCTCTGACTTTGCCTCTTACTACCTCTGACTTTGCCTCTTACTACCTCTGACTTTGCCTCTTACTACCTCTGACTTTGCCTCTTACTACCTCTGACTTTGCCTCTTACTACCTCTGACTTTGCCTCTTACTACCTCTGACTTTGCCTCTTACTACCTCTGACTTTGCTGATAGCTACCTCTGACTTTTCTGATAGCTACCTTTGGACAAATGTACTTTCTCTATGCCTGCATGTGGTTGTCCCACCTAGCTATGCCAAGATGAATGCACTAACTGTAAGCCACTCTGGATAAGAGAATCTGCTAAATGACTAAAATGTAAATGTAAAAAATGTGTGTGTGTGTGTGTGTGTGTGTGTGTGTGTGTGTGTGTGTGTGTGTGTGTGTGTGTGTGTGTGTGTGTGTGTGTGTGTGTGTGTGTGAGTGGATGGTGTGTGGATGGTGTGTGGATGTGTGTGTGGGTAAAGTGTGTGTGTACAGCATTGCGTCTGAGGTTTCTCCTTGTGCTCCGCCTTGTTGTGGAAGCTAGTGGAGCCTGTGGTTGATGGGTTGGCCATCCGAGCTGAGGAGCAGACTGAGCGGTCGTCCTACAGTAGCTCACTGAGGGAGGAGGGTATCCTGAATATAGGACAGGACTATCATTAGTCATTGTCCCCTACACTGTCCCTACCTGTTCCTCTCAGCCCCGCGGCCTCCTCTTACCCCACCCAGCAGCCTCTCATTTGTGTCCCATCTCCAGGGCCAATAATATCCCCATTAGTCTTCATTTCACTCTTTATGACCTTCTCCTCCCGCTCTGCCCAATGAGATCCGGCTTTTGTTTTCTCCCATTGGTTTTATCTACAAAATCTACAGGACTGGATGGCTGGCAACCCTCCAGTCAACCCCAACACCCCTCCTTATCCCCCTCCCCCTCTCCATCAATTATTGACCTCCACTGGCAACACACACACACACACACACACACACACACACACACACACACACACACACACACACACACACACACACACACACACACACACACACACACACACACACACACACACACACACACACACACACACACACACACACACACACACACACACACACACACAATCATTATCACCAATTTCATAGCTATTTATTGCCAGCACAGCTCAGTCTAGTGTCATTGTAGAGGTTTCTATGAATACCCTGTCAAAATTGCATGAACATACATTTATAATGCATTATATATAGTTTAAGGTGTTATACATATGTTTGTAATGCATTATGAAAAGGTTATTAATTCTTTTTCTGACATGCCCTTACTGAGCAGTTACACGACATGCTAAACAAACGCTGTCTGAGTGACATTAGTTTGTAGAGCGGAAATCAACTGTCTGTAAAAATACAATATAAAACTCCAACAAGAACAAAAAGTAATGAGCAGCATCAGATTGGATTGACAGTTCCATGACCCCCTAAGTCCCACTTTTTGGTTTAGCTCCAAGTAAAATAAAACAAAATAAATATCACAACACCATCTGACAACACAACAACAGTGAGTCATCAAAACAAAGACATAGATGGAATGTTACAAATAGAAATAAATATATCAGAAATATCCTGGAAAAAAAAAAAAAAAACGAAACTAAATTATTTGCAATTCAACGTTTTGAATTTTTCCAAGGTCTTTAAACAAAACAACTCTATCCAATTTCCCTGGAGCATTTCCCTCTCTCACAGGTGAGTCTGTAGCCCCTGTAATATAGAGTGGTGGATTAATTGGACAGGCTTTTCCACAGCACTCTGGGCTGATGGCTGAAGTGGAAGCTGTGTAATGTGGATGCCATTTCCATGCTGCTCTAAGTGGAACTTTATTACAGGAAATAAAAGTAGCTGGTACTCTCATATAGACACATGGGGCTCTGAGTAGGAGTGGCACGTTTCAATCTTGTTCCTGTGTCTTCCATTGATCAGAGCTGTGGTGATGGTAGCTCTACTTCTCCAGTGTTGTTCCAGTAATGGACCTCACTCTACTATCCATACTTAACAGGATACATTTGAAAACACTGACCACTATCCACAATTTATATCCACATGTAGAAACTCTACAACTAATGCTGAGAGTCGTATTATTTAGAGAGCTAATGGGTAACTGGCTGTGTGCTCCAACAGAAAGTGTGGAGGACTTTATCTTCCAATCATGTATCAATTACCTACGCCACAAAGAGGAGGCTTCACATGGACATGTTTTTGGTTTGAGAGTTTCCTGTGAGCTGAGCATTGAGATGAGGACACCTGGGGTTTCTGAAAAGAGGAAATAACTACTACCTACAATATGTTTTTAGAGAAAATATTACTACAATATGGGAAGTAGCTAAGCTCGGGTCGTAAAAATAACTGGTGTAACTTCTCTATCTGGAAACATAGTAAGACATTTCATCACAGTGCTACCAGTATTCCTTCATTAACTGGAGACTATTGACTTGCCTAGAAGCCCCACTCTTTCATATATCCTTTATAAACATGTGTTGACATCACCTGGCCATTAGCCATTTCTCTGTGGAATCTGAATCAGCAGGGAGTTTCTGACCACTTGTATTAGTTTACTCAGACACACTGTTATGAGTTAAGGGAGGAGGTCCCTCTATGTAATGAGATGGTCAATATAATATAGGGACTAAAACAGAGAGACTTTCCTGTCGACCGCAGCTCTATATTTCACTATGAAAATTTGCTCCTCAAATAATGAAAAGAGAGAAGTTAATAAAATCACATCGAAATTGAGACAAAAACTACAATAACTTTACAAGCCCATTGGGGTTGGACTTTCATTACCAAATATTAAGAGGCAGAATACAGTCTCCCCCATTCACAGTGACAGTTACTTTTATAATAAAATGTGCATTACAATACACTTTGGACTGAGCTATGAATCTGTACTCATCTCGGTAAGGGTTTGATGATGACAGGCTACTTGTATCTATGTTATTATTACTAGAAAGCCCAGGTCTTCAGAGATCTAGTCAGGGCCAGGAATAGGTGCATATATATTTCACATTTACTCATGCTTTATTGTGTTGTAGCTCGCTAGTATCATTGGGCCACATTGCCCTCCAGCATGCTAACAGTGTTAGCCATGCTCCAGCAGTGGCATCAAGGCAGGCAAGCAGAGGGAAATTAACATGACATTACTCCACTGATCCGCCAGCCAGCAAGTCTGCTGAATGTGATGGGTTCATCCCTAAAGACGAGTTGACACAAAGAGTTGACCCAATTGCAAATGAAACATGCATATATAATTCTGTGTTTGAGGGAAATAACGCAATCTGGTTATCCGTTCTTGTAGCCTACACTCTTTGAAAAAAGGGTTCCAAAAGGATTCTTTGGCATCCCTATAGGAGAACCCTTTTTGGTTCCATGTAGAACACTATGTAGAAAGGGTTTTACATGGAACCCAAAAGGGTTCTAACCATAGCCACAGGAAGTAGCGGTGTTGAACCGCCTGAAAAAACTGAATAAAATGAAAAAATGAATATGGAGTGCATTCGGAAACTATTCAGACCCCTTGACTTTTTCCACATTGTTTTTACCAGTTACAGCCTTATTCTAAAATGGATGAATGAGAATGACCCACAGTGCCATCATTGACCAATGACAACGACCCAAGGCATCCCAGTGTAAGCTATTGTATTATTTCAATGCCTGCAGACTGGTGAGCATCACACATTTGTTTCTTAAATGGCTACAGGTGTGTGGACTTTGTTGCTAAGAAATTGCGGCCTGTTTCCGAAAGACCCAATAGTTTCACTGTGTGTTTGTGTCTGTGTGTGCATGCAGGTACAGTGCATTCGGAAAGTATTCACACCCCTTTTCCACATTTTGTTACGTTACAGCCTTATTCTAACATGGATTAAAAACATTTTTTTCTCAAATCTACACACAATACCACATAATGTGTCACGTTGATGGTAATAATGATGATCGGACCAAGGTGCAGTGTGCATAGAGTTCCACATGTTTAATAAAGAAACTCACCAAAACCATACAGAACAATAACGAAACGTGAAGTAATGGAGTGTTCAGAGGCACTACACAAAAACAAACAATATCCCATAACCCAGAGGTGGAAAATTCCAATTTAAGTATGATCCCCAATTAGAGACAACGATTACCAGCTGCCTCTAATTGGGAATCATACACACACCCCAACATAGAAAATAAAACCTAGAACTCCACATAGAAAATATAAACTAGACAAAAAAAACCTAGTCACGCCCTGACCTACTCACCATAGAAGATACAGGCTTTCTATAGTCAGGACGGGACATAATCACAAAGCAAAAATAGGTTCTATTGGCTCTCTGTCTGTCGTTGAAAATAGGTTTGCAGACATTTTTGCAAATGTATTAAAAAAAAGAAAAAAAAGAAATACCTTGTGTACGTAATTATTCAGAAACTCTGCTATGAGATTTGAGACAGGATTGTGTCGAGGCATAGATCTGGGGAAGGGTACCAAAACATTTCTTCAGTATTGAAGGTCCTGAGCAACTGAGCAACTGAGCAATAAGAGGAGAAGGGCCTTGGTCAGGGAGGTGTTCAAGATCCCGATGGTCACTCTGACAGAGCTCCAGAGTTTCTCTGTAGAGATGGGAGAACATTCCAGAAGGACAACCATCTCTGCAGCATTCCACCAATCAGGCCTTTATGATAGTGGCCAGACGGAAGCCAATCCTCAGTAAAAGGAACATGACAGCCTGCTTGTAGTTTGCCAAAAGGCACCGAAAGGACTCTCAGACCATGAGAAACAAGATTCAGAGAGAATTACAGAGATATCCTTGATGAAAACCTGTTCCAGAGCGCTCAGGACCTCAGACTGGGGGGAAAGTTCACCTTCCAACAGGACAACCACTCTAAGCACACAGCCAAGACAATGCAAGTGTGGCTTTGGGACAAGTCTCTGAATATCCTTGACTGGCCCAGCCAGAGCCCGGTCTTGAACCCGATCGAACATCTCTGGAGAGACCTGAAAATAGCTTTGCAGCAACGCTCCCCATTCATCCTGACAGAGCTTGAGAGGATCTGTTAGAGAATCTCAGCACGCCCACACCCAGTTCTAAATCATTTCCACACTGCAAATTGACCGCAAGAAGCCCAAACAGATATATTATTTGACAAAAACAAAATCATTTCAAACTTTGATTAGATTGGGAAACAATCACATATTAATCTCTATTTGTGCGTGGGAATACTTGGGATCAGACATCCTTAATTACAATCACTTTGAGCTGATTTGTCAGTCTTTTATATCCAACAACAACAATTATGTTACTCTTTTTTCTTGTCAGCAAATCCGGGGGGCCAAATAAAATCACCCCTGGGCTGAATTTCTCTCGTGGGCCGCCTGTTTTGGAACCCTGCTCTGCACAATGTTCTCATCTTAAGAAGCCTGCATGAAGAGAATTTAGAGTTGTGAATGCTACACTACTTTTGGGAAAATAAATGATTAGTCTTGTCTGAAAACATTCATTTTCCTTGATCTGAGTACTCAGACTGGGCTGTAGATACACAAACGCACGCACGCACACACACACACACACACACACACACACACACACACACACACACACACACACACACACACACACACACACACACACACACACACACACACACACACACACACACACACACACACACACACACACACACACACACACACACACACACACACACACACACACACTATACACTATACACTACCACTACACACTCAATTCTCCCTATGTGGGCACATTGAGAGTGAAATATGCATCTTAAATCAATTTTAGATCTTTGCATCAGCAGTGAATAACAGATGAGAGGGAGATTGCAGATGAAAGCAGTCCGTTCCAGAAGCTCTTGCTTAATCAAATCCAGTGAGTTTAATGATCTAAGAATCCCATCAAGACTTAACACCCCCCCGTCTTTTGCATCCTCTTTCAACATAGGCCACACACTTTTAACATTCGTTTAAGCGATTGCTTTCTGAAGTGAGTCTGATTTTACTGTCCAACACGGGGCATGCATCCATTTGTTCTGGGCGGAACCTTGCCTTAGAACAAAAATTATGCCAAAACGTTTCAGGATATAACAGCCTGGGAGTGGAGAAAGAAATGTGTGTGTGTGTGTGTGTGTGTGTGTGTGTGTGTGTGTGTGTGTGTGTGTGTGTGTGTGTGTGTGTGTGTGTGTGTGTGCACATGCGTGTTTGCCCTTTAGCCATGGGATATTACATTTTGTCTGTCAAAGGACTAAAACCACAGAGGTGAGTCTCTATCTCCAGACGCCAAGATTAAACAAAAGCAGATAAGGAGTATGAATTGTTGGAGACTCACAAACCCATTTGTATTGTTGAAGGAACATCCACTACTATGTTACAAAAACCCTCCACACATCTCCACATCTTGTTTCGGCTCCCACATTTACTGCAGGGCCTCCAGTATTACATGGCCCCTGGACAGAGGTGACCTTTCCCACTCTGATAGACAGAGGAAATCAAAAACAGGGATGAAAATAGAAAAGAAAAAAAAGGCAGAACAGTAGGAAAATGAAGTGAAGACAAACACGGTGTGTTGAGGATGGAGGATGCAGACATTAATAAAGCAGTGGTCCCTTCCCAGGGGTAAGAGAGAGGCAGATAAGAGTGAGACTGACACTGCAGGCGGTTTGAGGGAATGGCAACTTAGCTGTTCTATTGGCTCTCTGTCTATCGTTGAGGAGGAGATGCAGAGAGGCCCCACAGCCCTTCTGGAAGGACAGTGACAGGATGAAAGGATGTGTCTGGCTACAGGCGTCACAGGTGTCCAATGAAGATGACTCAAGGTGCCATGGTTGACAACTGAGGATGTCTTAAGGTGCCACAGATGACCAATGAGAATGACCCAAGGTGCCATCATTGACCAATGACGATGAACCAAGGCATCCCAGTGTAAGCTATTGTTAAATGACAATCCCAGCAGACTTGTGAGCATCAGACATTTGTTTCTTAAATGGCTACAGGTGTGTGGACTTTGTTGCTAAGAAACTGTGGCCTATTTTCCCGAAAGTGTGTGTGTTTGTGTTTTTACGCCGGTGAAGTGCATTCTGAAAGTTTTCAGACCCCTTGACTTTTTCCACATTTTGTAACATTACAGCCTTATCCTAACATGGATTAAATATTTTTTTCTCCTCATCAATCTACACACAATACCCAATAATGACAAAGTGAAAACAGGTTTTTAGTAATGTTTGCTATGAGACTCAAAATTGAGCTCAGATAAATCATGTTTCCATTGATCATTCTTAAGATGTTTCTACAACTTGATTGGAGTCCACATTTGGTACATTCAATTGATTGGACATGATTTTGAAAGGCACGTGCTTGTCAATATAGGTTCCACAGTTGACAGGGCATGTCAGAACAATAACCAAGCCAGATTGAAGGAATTGTCCGCTGAGCTCTAAGACAGGATTGTGTCGAAGGCACAGATCTGGGGATGGTTACCAAAAAATGTCTGCAGCATTGAAGGTTCCCAAGAACACAGTGGCCTTCGTCATTCTTAAATGGAAGAAGTTTGGAACGACCAAGACCCTTCCTAAAGCTGACCACCCGGCCAAACTGAGCAATCGGAGGAGAAGAGCCTTGGTCAGGGAGGTGATCAAGAACCTGATGGGCACTCTGACAGTGCTCCAGAGTTCCTCTGTGGAGGTGGGAGAACCTTCCAGAAGAACAACCATCTCTGCAGCACTCCACCAAACAGGCCTTTATGGTAGAGTGGCCAGACAGAAGCCACTCCCCAGTAAAAGGCACATGACAGTCCGCTTGGAGTTTGCTAAAAGGCATCTGAAGAACTCTCAGACCATGAGAAACAAGATTCTCTGGTCTGATGAAACCAAGATTAAATTATTTCGTCTGAATGCCAAGTGTCTTGTCTGGAGGAAACCTGGCACTAGCGGCGGTTCTAGCTTGTATGGCTCCTGGGTGAACCCCCCTTCAGTCCCCCCTTCATCCCCCCCATTAACTGTCATTTTTATTCAGACATTTGGAACAACACAAATAAATAATCATTACATTTAAAACTATACAAATATAAAAATATATACAAAAATAAGACTCACAGATATCAAAAATAAGTAGCAAAGACAAATAGAAACAAGTTGTAGTATATAAATACAAATAAAAATACAACTTAATTATTGCTCCCCCTACCTCGGGCTTCCAGTGGGGAGTCCTGAGGTTAAACTACCCCTGCCCCCCTCCCCATCTCGTAGTTCTGAGTGTGAGACCTTCCCAGGCAGTAGCCTGTCTAATTGACCCACAGTCCCACACGGTGACATGATATCATTAACGTGACGTGCAAATGAGCGATAAAAATACGATCACGCACATGTACCCCCCCCAGCAAGATGCCTATGTTGCCCACAACAAGATGCCTATGTTGCCCCCAGCAAGATGCCGCTGGGGGCAACAAAATCCACCGGATCCACAGGAGTGACTTTGGGACAAGTCTCTGAAAGTCCTTGAGTGGCCCAGCCAGAGCCCAGACTTGAACCTGATCAAACATCTCTGGAGAGACCTGAAAATAGCTGTGCAGCATGAGAGCATCTGCAGAGAAGAATGGGAGAAACTCCCCCCCCAAATATATTTTTTGACATTTAACCAGGCAAATCTTAAGAAAAAAATATTATTTTACAATGACAGCCTACCAGGGAAGTTGTTCAGGGGCAGAATGACATATTTTTATCTTGTCAGCTCAGGGATTTGATCCAGTAACCTTTCAGTTAATGGCCTAACACTCTAACCACTAGGCTGCCTACCAGGTGTGCCAATTGCTGTTGTGTCATACACAAGAAGACTCGAGGCTGTGATAACTGCCAAAAATGCTTCAAGAAAGTACTGAGTAAAGGGTCTGAATACTTCTGTAAATGTCATATTGATTTTTTTTATTTTAAATATATTTGCAAACCTTTCTAAAAACCTGTTTTTGCTTTGTCATTATGGGTAGTGTGTAGATTGATGAGAACCCCCCCAATTTAATCAATCTTTTGAATAAGTCTGTAACGCAACAAAATGTGAAAAACACTTTCTGAATGCACTGTATGTTCATTGGTGTGCACGTGTGTGTATGTGTTTCATTGTGTATGAACAATAACTGAACAAACTGCACCACTACAAAGGTACAAAGAAGTAGTACAGGAAGAAAACCAAATGAACAGGTGGCGGCTGGATGATGAACAGTGCTTTTCCTCGCTTTAAACTTCTGTAACCATTCTGTACCTTTTCAGGACCAAATCAATCTGGGCAGTGTTCCAGACCATTCAGAGAGAGAGAGAGAGAGCCCTAGAAGAGAAAGGAGTGTTCTGAGCAGTAGAGTGATGAATGAGTATTGTGATAATAAATTCAAAGAGCGCTTGTTTATTGAAGGAATATAATGCTCCATAAATTCCACCTCCCGCCCCTCAGATAACGTTTTATTCAATTCAGCCGCAATTTCTCTGCTGATTAAAAGCAACTCACAACCATATAGCTTTGCAGACAGACTCCAAGCAAGCAAGCATATCTCTCTCTCTCTCTCTCTCAGCTTTGCAAGCAAGACCAAACACCTCTCTCCCTCCTCCCGTCATTCTCCCTCTTTCCTATCTCACTACTCTCCACACTTTCTCTTATCTCCTTTTTACCCCCTCTCGTATTGGTCCATCTCCTATCTGTCCTATCCTTCCTTCTTTCCTCCTGCTTTCCTACCCTCTCATTCTTTGTTATACCTTTTGTGTTATAGGGCACAAACAAAGTACTTCCAGACAACTGTAGAATATTACAAATTAGTGAGCGAGTGAGTGACTGATTGACTGACTGACAATCTGACTACCCAGCCCTAACTACAGTATCCTACCCCAGTTAAACAGTCAGGCCCTCAGCATACAAACCTCTTATTGGCCTGATCTACTCTCTGGCTTCTGTTTGATGTGATTTCATCCAGCCTGACACAGACTGGCACAGGTGCTCCTGCTAGACAGATGGGCAAGGTGCACACTGGTACCAGAGAATCCCTCCTGGACTGTCAGGCTAAGGAGCAGGAAAAGGCAGACACTTCACAGAGGCATGGCAAATAAATGGTGAAGCAGGAAATGAGAGCGAGATAGAGAGAAGGGGAGGGAGAGCTCTCAAACAGCCGCTGCCTATCCCATTGGGTTAAGGTGGCCCTCCCCGGCTCCTCACTGCAGTAGTCCCAGTGTCTTTGTCAGTGTGATTAGACATCATACCTGACCTCAGGGCTCCAGTTCCCCTTCTACTCGTCGGTTCCAGAGAACACCTCTAGAATAATAATGTGTCCATAAAAGCAGAGTAGTGTCAGAGAGATGAAGTGAGATCAGCTGCAGAGCTCTCACTGCTAAACAGCCTCTAATCACTCTAGGAATTGTCTTTCAGGTCTGGAGATTTAGAAAGAGGTTTGATGTGAGGATGAATTTGCGTGCCTGATACAGTGTTGAAGTCTTCTGACTCTACACACACACACACACACACACACACACACACACACACACACACACACACACACACACACACACACACACACACACACACACACACACACACACACACACACACACACACACACACACACACACACACACACACACACACACACACACACACACACACACACACACACACAACCACTCAAAAACGACACATTGAAGCAAATACAGATCTACCCACAACACACAATTAATTCATATAGAAACATATATTTAGCCTATAATTGATGCATGTTAAACAGTCCTAAATTGCTTCAAATGGTGAGCCAAAGTTAACTGTCAGGATTGCTTTCCCAAATGGCCTTTTCAGCCGAACCACTTTATGAAATCGATGGCCTGAATAAGAAGCAATTAATTGGACTTGCTTTTCCTCACTGTCTACTTCTTCCACAGCTGAGCAACTCAATAGATGCATGGGTGGCCATATTGAGAGAGAGAGCACCACACTGAGAGAGAGCTTTGTCATTGCACCGAACTCCAGCACTCCAGCGCCTCAACCTAACACGAATCTAACAGTAGCCCTTAAGTGTTCAGATGAGCCCAGCTCACTTCTGAAGCTGTACAGTCACATTCCCTCCCACAGAGACAAATGAGGTTCATAGCCATGGACGCCCTATGCTCCCAATGAGACCAAGACGATTAAGTCAAGTAAGTCATTCCCTCCCATGTTCTTTCTCCCTCATTCCCCAGTTGCTTCCAGATGACCAGCGGCATTGTGTGAGGTTGGAAGTGTGCTCAGTACCATTTTTTGTAATGAGCCTATTTCTTTTACACCATATTGGATGACTGTCATTCATATTCCATTCACCCAGCTCAATGTAAATTCGATAGCTTTAGGCTACTTACAAGAAACATTTTCCCTATACACATCATGAGGTTGCTACAACCTAGCCTATGAATGAAAGTTTACAACATAGGTCGAGAGAAATGGGCACACTCTTGCCTGCATCTAGATCATCTAGGGTTTAATCATTAGTCTAGCAGATGCAAGCGAGAGTTTCTGTTGGACAAATTCAGTTATGGTTATCTCCGTTTCGTTTAATTTGCTTTCGTTTTAGATTTATTTTCAACAGAATCAGTGGAATGAATACACCCCTGATCACACGTAAACACAGTTCACTTTCATAGCAACCATATACAAACAGCCGGTTGTATTTCTTCTCACGTATACGCACTCTCCCCTCACCTTTTCCCTTCGCTTGTGGACTCCAATGCGCAACACATCAGCTGTCTGTGACCAGGCTAAAAAAAGAAACCAAGCTAAACCTTCATAACACAAACTCTAACTGCTACACAGTCTAAAGCGTTGTCACCATATTAGTTAACATAACGTCATAGTCAACATAGCTACTAGAACTAACACATTAGTAAACACACTACAATCAGTGTACAGCCAGTAAGCAGTTAGACCGGCGGGCCCTGTGGTAATACATTTGTATAATCAAAAGCTTATCTTGATTTGGAAGACTTCCAAAGGTTGGTAGCAGCAGATAGTGGTCAACATATGCCATTTTAAACAGCGAGAAAGATGTCCCTGTGTGTGTGGTGTCTTTAAGTGCAGTTGCCCTTTTAGTTTTTTTCCAACTGCTTACACACATTTTCAAAACAGTCTCCTTTTTTTCAAAACTCTACACACAACTTTTCAAACTCCACACAATTCCCAAAACTGCACGCACAAAATGCAAAATGCCTCATCTCCTTCAAAATGTAACACTGTATTCAAAATGCCATAAACACATGTCAAAATGAAGCATTTGCATGAAATGGCAAACACTGCTTTCATAATAGTACATTTTTGGATATACCATGTAAACACTGTTGTTCTAAATCTAAAGCTCTTTGGTCTTTCATAGGCTTATATCTACATTTCATTACAATGTTCTACAGTGAAAGTAATCTGCTGAGAGGGGTAACAAGTACACTGTAAACACCAATGCAATGTAGAAACAGAAAATATTTATTAGGCCAAACATTACTGTTGTATACAGTAGCATACAACAAAACCATAAACATATGTAAACCAGAAGTATATTACAGTATTTAGAACACAGTAAAGAACACAATTGTGTGTGTGAGGTCCCGGGGGGGGGGGGGGGGCAGTCCAGGAATTGGTACTTCCCACATCTCCTAGCATGGCGTATCCAACCTTATCCGTATCCAACCCACAGAGGCAACCTCTATGTCCCCACATGTGTCCTCCATTGCCTGGAGAAGCGGCATGCGGGCATAGGGTTGGCGATCATACACTTTCCAGCGCCAGGCTGAGAAGAATCCACCTATGGGATTTAGAAAAGGTGGCAAACCAGTTTTGGACCAGAACAGCCCGGTGAAAACTAACGTTGTCCCATAAAACCACAAATCTAGCAGGCTCCTTATCTGGATCAGGGACAAGCATTGTGTAAATTGCATCCAGAAAAGTGAGCATATTGCCGGTGTTGTACGGACCCAGTGTGGCATTGTGATGGAGGACCCCGTTTTGAGTGATGGCAGCACACATATTACCCCCACGCTGTCCAGGGACATTGGTAATTGCCCTCTGTCCTATTACATTTCTTCCGCGGTGTCTGGTTTTGGTGAGGTACACATAAATTAATTAATGGCGAATTACATGGGCATCCAGCTCCAATACTCTCTGTAAAAGACAAAAGGATATACAGATGAGTAAATAGTTTATGTCTGAAGTACTGGAAGTAGTGTTGCATACATACCTCTACAAAGTCATGTCACATATTCTTGACTGTCAGAGTTTCTCTTGGCACCTTGTAAAGTTGTTTCATCGTCACTCGGTGCCGTTGGAGGATGTGTTGTATGGTCGACAGGCTTACAGCATTGATGTTGTTAAATATGGTGTCATTATTCAAGATATGCTCTCTTATCCCTCAAAAACCTAATTGCATTGTTGACCAAAACCATATTTATAATTGCAGTCTCTTGTACATCTGTAAACAAGTGTCCTCGTCCTCCATGATGTCTTTGCCTTTCCACTCTGTACAGAATTCAAACACCGTATGTGTTCAGCATAGGAACTGTAAACAATGTACAAAAAAATGTAGTACAGCATGATAACCAACCTCATTCATTCAATGCAGTGCAGTAAATGGATGGCTTAGAGTTACAAATGATTGTGCAATACTATACAGTCATACGTATTTTACAGTACATTACTGTAATGCTAAAATAGTCATTAGATAGTTGCATACCTGTTCTCATTTCTGAAGGTTTGAATTGTGGACGCCACTGTAAATTGAATCAAGTTGGGCTGGACTCTCAGTCCAGCCTCTCTCATGGTCAAACCGTGGTTGATCACTAGATCAACAAGTGTTGCCCTAATCTCATCAGAGTTGGCTCTCCTTCCTTCCCTTCTTTGCCCTCGTCCTCTTCCTCCTACTCCTCTTGCTCTCTGTCCATTGTTGGCATCCATTGTTCAAAACAGGTAATCTGACCTTTGACCTATTTATAGGCCTATACTACAGTAAAGCAGTGATTGGTTAGTGATCAGTTAAGCTATTAGTGTTTTTGCACATGTGAGGAGTATGTGTGTGACCTGGTGAATAAGTGTAGCATTTTGATTGGTTGTGTTTGGAAAAGGAAAGCAAGTTACTTCCTGTTAGATTTTTGTGTTTCTTGGTAGAGAATTGTGTGTAGTGTTTTGAAAAAAGTTTTTTATGCAATTGACAACTGAGTCAAAGGCTGAGAAATAGCTTATAGTTTTGGATATTTGATGTGTAGTTTTGCACTTTGAGTGAGAGGTTTCAAAAATCGTTTGAAAAGATGTTGTGTGTAAGCAGTTGGAAAAAACTGTAATTCCCAGAGTGCATTGCAGATTGTCATTTCACTGTCATAACAATCTCCTTGTTAATAATCATACCAATGATCACATAATGACAGGTCAGCCTCTCCTCTCAAGAGCAACAGCAAACAACATTATGGATGAGAGGAGCAATGGGAAACAACAGATCAAGTGTTCCTTTAGTCTAGTGGCCTGCTGTTGTATTGTTGATGATGTCACCCTAATAGATTATCTAGGACAACTCTATGAAAACATGTAGTTAAATCATTAACCTCTATGGGATCGGTTTCCCTAAACCGGGACGATTGTTGCAAACGTGTCATGTTGTAAGTAACAACCAACTTTCCAGGACATAGACATGTCTTATATGGACAGGAAGCTTAAATTCTTGTTAATCTATCTGCACTGTCCAATTTACAGAAGATATTACAGTGAAAAAATACCATGTTTGAGGAGAGAGCACAACAACAAAAAGCTTTTATCATGGCAACTGATTTGATACATTCACCTCTGAAGGTAAAGTCATCTTGCTCTGATTTGTCATCCTGGGGTCCCACAGATAAAATTTAATATAGTTTTACTTCATAAAATCTGTTTTTATATTCAAATGTAAGAATTGGGTTCTACAGTTTGAACCTCTGCTGCTGTCTCTTTTACCATAGCATTGTTGTATGTTCTCTGTGGTTATGTACTTGAAAATGTATCATGTAAGTCGCTCTGGATAAGAGCGTCTGCTAAATGACTTAAATGTAAATGTAAATGTATGTATCAATTGGCCAATTCGGCTCATTTGGAAAAACTCCTGGCAGACTTGATACAAAATATAGTAGTAATATAATGCTTCACTGAATCAATCTGAAACTTTGCACACACACTCTGGTGGCCAAAATCAAAATTGCGCCTAAACTCCTATCGGATTATATTACGTTTCTCTTGCATTTCAAAGATTACATTAAAAAAAGCGCATGTTTTTTAAATTATATTATCTTCTACCAGATCTAATGTGTTATATTCTCCTACATTAATTTCACATTTTCACAAACGTCAAAGTGGTTCCTTTCAAATGGTATCAAGAATATGCACATCCTTGCTTTAGGTCTGTCATGTTTTGTCTTAGATTGTCTTGTCATTTTGCTTTTCCCTCTGTTCGTTTTCCCCCTGCTGGTCTTTTTAGGTTCGTTCCCCTTTTTCTCTCTCTCTTCCTCTCTCTCTTCTCTCTATCGTTCCGTTCCTGCTCCCAGCTGTTCCTATTCCCCTAATCAATCATTTAGTCTTCCCACACCTGTTCCCTATCTTTTTCCCTGATTAGAGTCCCTATTTCTCCCCTTGTTTTCCGTTTCTGCCCTGTCGGATCCTTGTCTATTGTTCACCGTGCTGTGTCTGTGTATCGCCCTGTCGTGTCGTGTTTCCCTCAGATGCTGCGTGGTGAGCAGGTGTCTGAGTCTGCTACGTTCAAGTGCCTTCCCGAGGCAACCTGCAGTTCTTGATCGAGTCTCCAGTCTGTTCTCGTCATTACGAGTGGAATTATGCCTTATGATTGTAGATTTACTTTACTGGATTAAAGACTCTGTTTTCGCCAAGTCGCTTTTGGGTCCTCATTCACCTGCATAACAGAAGGATCCGACCAAAGAATGGACCCAGCGACTACAGACGCTCGTAACACTGCCGTCGAGATCCAAGGAGCCATGCTCGGCAGACACGAGCAGGAATTGTCTGCTGCTCGCCATGCCGTGGAGAACCTGGCCGCTCAGGTTTCCGACCTCTCTGGACAGTTCCAGAGTCTTCGTCTCGTGCCACCTGTTACTTCCTGGCCTGCCGAGCCTCCGGAACCTAGGGTTAATAACCCACCTTGCTACTCCGGGCAGCCCACGGAGTGCCGCTCCTTTCTCACCCAGTGTGATATTGTGTTCTCTCTCCAACCCAACACATACTCTAGAGAGAGAGCTCGGGTTGCTTACGTCATTTCACTCCTTACTGGCCGGGCTCGAGAGTGGGGCACAGCTATCTGGGAGGCAAGGGCTGATTGTTCAAACAATTACCAGAACTTTAAAGAGGAGATGATTCGGGTTTTTGACCGTTCAGTTTTTGGTAGGGAGGCTTCTAGGGCCCTGGCTTCCCTATGCCAAGGTGATCGATCCATAACGGATTACTCTATAGAGTTTCGCACTCTTGCTGCCTCTAGTGACTGGAACGAGCCGGCGCTGCTCGCTCGTTTTCTGGAGGGACTCCACGCAGTGGTCAAAGATGAGATTCTCTCTCGGGAGGTTCCTTCCAGTGTGGACTCTTTGATTGCTCTCGCCATCCGCATAGAACGACGGGTAGATCTTCGTCACCAAGCTCGTGGAAGAGAGCTCGCGTCAACGGTGTTTCCCTGCTCCGCATCGCAACCATCTCCCTCCTCTGGCTCAGAGACTGAGCCCATGCAGCTGGGAGGTATTCGCATCTCGACTAAGGAGAGGGAACGGAGGATCACCAACCGCCTGTGCCTCTATTGCGGATTTGATGGACATTTTGTCAATTCATGTCCAGTAAAAGGCCAGAGCTCATCAGTAAGCGGAGGGCTACTGGTGAGCGCTACTACTCAGGTCTCTTCATCTAGATCCTGTACTACTATGTCGGTCCATCTACGCTGGACCGGTTCGGGTGCTACATGCAGTGCCTTGATTGACTCTGGGGCTGAGGGTTGTTTCATGGACGAAGCATGGGCTCGGAAACATGACATTCCTTTCAGACAGTTGGACAAGCCTACGCCCATGTTTGCCTTAGATGGTAGTCATCTTCCCAGTATCAGATTTGAGACACTACCTTTAACTCTCACAGTATCTGGTAACCACAGTGAGACTATTTCATTTTTGATTTTTCGTTCACCTTTTACACCTGTTGTTTTGGGTCATCCCTGGCTAGTATGTCATAATCCTTCTATTAATTGGTCTAGTAATTCTATCCTATCCTGGAACGTTTCTTGTCATGTGAAGTGTTTAATGTCTGCCATCCCTCCCATTTCTTCTGTCCCCACTTCTCAGGAGGAACCTGGCGATTTGACAGGAGTGCCGGAGGAATATCATGATCTGCGCACGGTCTTCAGTCGGTCCCGAGCCAACTCCCTTCCTCCTCACCGGTCGTATGATTGTAGTATTGATCTCCTTCCGGGGACCACTCCTCCTCGGGGTAGACTATACTCTCTGTTGGCTCCCGAACGTAAGGCTCTCGAGGATTATTTATCTGTGTCTCTTGACGCCGGTACCATAGTGCCTTCTTCCTCTCCGGCCGGGGCGGGGTTCTTTTTTGTTAAGAAAAAGGACGGTACTCTGCGCCCCTGCGTGGATTATCGAGGGCTGAATGACATAACGGTTAAGAATCGTTATCCGCTTCCCCTTATGTCATCAGCCTTCGAGATTCTGCAGGGAGCCAGGTGCTTTACTAAGTTGGACCTTCGTAACGCTTACCATCTCGTGCGCATCAGAGAGGGGGACGAGTGGAAAACGGCGTTTAACTCTCCGTTAGGGCATTTTGAGTACCGGGTTCTGCCGTTTGGTCTCGCCAATGCGCCAGCTGTTTTTCAGGCATTAGTTAATGATGTTCTGAGAGACATGCTGAACATCTTTGTTTTTGTCTATCTTGACGATATCCTGATTTTTTCACCGTCACTCGAGATTCATGTTCAGCACGTTCGACGTGTTCTACAGCGCCTTTTAGAGAATTGTCTCTACGTGAAGGCTGAGAAGTGCTCTTTTCATGTCTCCTCCGTTACTTTTCTCGGTTCCGTTATTTCCGCTGAAGGCATTCAGATGGATTCCGCTAAGGTCCAAGCTGTCAGTGATTGGCCCGTTCCAAGGTCACGTGTCGAGTTGCAGCGCTTTTTAGGTTTCGCTAATTTCTATCGGCGTTTCATTCGTAATTTCGGTCAAGTTGCTGCCCCTCTCACAGCTCTTACTTCTGTCAAGACGTGTTTTAAGTGGTCCGGTTCCGCCCAGGGAGCTTTTGATCTTCTAAAAGAACGTTTTACGTCCGCTCCTATCCTCGTTACTCCTGACGTCACTAGACAATTCATTGTCGAGGTTGACGCTTCAGAGGTAGGCGTGGGAGCCATTCTATCCCAGCGCTTCCAGTCTGACGATAAGGTTCATCCTTGCGCTTATTTTTCTCATCGCCTGTCGCCATCTGAACGCAACTATGATGTGGGTAACCGCGAACTGCTCGCCATCCGCTTAGCCCTAGGCGAATGGCGACAGTGGTTGGAGGGGGCGACCGTTCCTTTTGTCGTTTGGACAGACCATAAGAACCTTGAGTACATCCGTTCTGCCAAACGACTTAATGCCCGTCAAGCTCGTTGGGCGTTGTTTTTCGCTCGTTTCGAGTTTGTGATTTCTTACCGTCCGGGTAGTAAAAACACCAAGCCTGATGCCTTATCCCGTCTGTTTAGTTCTTCTGTGGCTTCTACTGATCCCGAGGGGATTCTTCCTTATGGGCGTGTTGTCGGGTTGACAGTCTGGGGAATTGAAAGACAGGTTAAGCAAGCACTCACGCACACTGCGTCGCCGCGCGCTTGTCCTAGTAACCTCCTTTTCGTTCCTGTTTCCACTCGTCTGGCTGTTCTTCAGTGGGCTCACTCTGCCAAGTTAGCTGGTCATCCCGGTGTTCGAGGTACTCTTGCGTCTATTCGCCAGCGCTTTTGGTGGCCGACTCAGGAGCGTGACACGCGCCGTTTCGTGGCTGCTTGTTCGGACTGCGCGCAGACTAAGTCGGGTAACTCTCCTCCTGCCGGTCGTCTCAGACCGCTCCCCATTCCTTCTCGACCATGGTCTCACATCGCCCTAGACTTCATTACCGGTCTGCCTTTGTCTGCGGGGAAGACTGTGATTCTTACGGTTGTCGATAGGTTCTCTAAGGCGGCACATTTCATTCCCCTCGCTAAACTTCCTTCCGCTAAGGAGACGGCACAAATCATCATCGAGAATGTGTTCAGAATTCATGGCCTCCCGTTAGACGCCGTTTCAGACAGAGGCCCGCAATTCACGTCACAGTTTTGGAGGGAGTTCTGTCGTTTGATTGGTGCGTCCGTCAGTCTCTCTTCCGGGTTTCATCCCCAGTCTAACGGTCAAGCAGAGAGGGCCAATCAGACGATTGGTCGCATACTACGCAGCCTTTCTTTCAGAAACCCTGCGTCTTGGGCAGAACAGCTCCCTGGGCAGAATATGCTCACAACTCGCTTCCTTCGTCTGCTACCGGGTTATCTCCGTTTCAGAGTAGTCTGGGTTACCAGCCTCCTCTGTTCTCATCCCAGCTTGCCGAGTCCAGCGTTCCCTCCGCTCAAGCGTTTGTCCAACGTTGTGAGCGCACCTGGAGGAGGGTGAGGTCTGCACTTTGCCATTACAGGGCACAGACTGTGAGAGCCGCCAATAAACGTAGGATTAAGAGTCCAAGGTATTGTTGCGGCCAGAGAGTGTGGCTTTCCACTCGCAACCTTCCTCTTACGACAGCTTCTCGTAAGTTGACTCCGCGGTTCATTGGTCCGTTCCGTGTCTCCCAGGTCGTCAATCCTGTCGCTGTGCGACTGCTTCTTCCGCGACATCTTCGTCGCGTCCATCCTGTCTTCCATGTCTCCTGTGTCAAGCCCTTTCTTCGCACCCCCGTTCGTCTTCCCCCCCCCTCCCGTCCTTGTCGAGAGCGCACCTATTTACAAGGTACGTAGGATCATGGACATGCGTTCTCGGGGACGGGGTCACCAATACTTAGTGGATTGGGAGGGTTACGGTCCTGAGGAGAGGAGTTGGGTTCCGTCTCGGGACGTGCTGGACCGTTCACTTATTGATGATTTCCTCCGTTGCCGCCAGGATTCCTCCTCGAGTGCGCCAGGAGGCGCTCGGTGAGTGGGGGGGTACTGTCATGTTTTGTCTTAGATTGTCTTGTCATTTTGCTTTTCCCTCTGTTCGTTTTCCCCCTGCTGGTCTTTTTAGGTTCGTTCCCCTTTTTCTCTCTCTCTTCCTCTCTCTCTTCTCTCTATCGTTCCGTTCCTGCTCCCAGCTGTTCCTATTCCCCTAATCAATCATTTAGTCTTCCCACACCTGTTCCCTATCTTTTTCCCTGATTAGAGTCCCTATTTCTCCCCTTGTTTTCCGTTTCTGCCCTGTCGGATCCTTGTCTATTGTTCACCGTGCTGTGTCTGTGTATCGCCCTGTCGTGTCGTGTTTCCCTCAGATGCTGCGTGGTGAGCAGGTGTCTGAGTCTGCTACGTTCAAGTGCCTTCCCGAGGCAACCTGCAGTTCTTGATCGAGTCTCCAGTCTGTTCTCGTCATTACGAGTGGAATTATGCCTTATGATTGTAGATTTACTTTACTGGATTAAAGACTCTGTTTTCGCCAAGTCGCTTTTGGGTCCTCATTCACCTGCATAACAAGGTCCTGAGCTACAGGCAGTTAGATTTGGGTATGTCATTTTAGGCGAAAATGGAAAATCAAGGGTACAACCTTTAAGAGGTAACAGTTATGCATGAGGTTTGGCTAATCAAAGTGTCCCTGTACCTCTTTCTCAAGGTCAATGTTTTTGTTCTGAATGTTCTCCTTCTGGATTAGTACATTTTCTCAAAGTTACTTTTC
Source organism: Oncorhynchus gorbuscha (assembly GCF_021184085.1). Lineage (NCBI taxonomy): Eukaryota > Metazoa > Chordata > Actinopteri > Salmoniformes > Salmonidae > Oncorhynchus > Oncorhynchus gorbuscha. The sequence continues at coordinate 12,324,301 of NC_060191.1, forward strand.
TTGAGGTAGCCATGTTCTGTGCTGTACGGATTCATCAGGGTGAATGTTTCTCTCTCTCTCTCTCTCTTGTTGTTGTGCTGAATTTTCTTCTCTGCAGTCATTAAGGGTTTCACAGGTAGCTGGTTCACTTGAGGTAGCTGTGTTTTATCTTTCTCAATGTTGATTTATTTGAGCGTGTGTGTGTGTCTGTGTTTGTGTGTGTATGTTTGTGTGTGTTTGTGCACGTGTGTTTGTGCACGTGTGCAAATGCAGTTGTGTGTCCATAAGTGACTATGACGGAACACATACTGTTTCCAGCATGTTGATTTACATTCAGCACCACGTCACGTCAGTGTTGAGACCTGAGAGAGAAGAGGAGAGAGGGGAGTGAACTGAACTGGGGTGGACATATGGATCTCTGGACTAGGATTGTAACTGTAAATGGCCCGGTAATGAAATGTAATAAAACATTTGGGTAATACCACATACTGTTTCCTTTATGAAGAAACCACTAGCACCAGCCACCTCCCCATGTGTGTGTTTGCGATAGGGGATGTGATTAGACTGATAAGTGGACAGGTCATTGACAGGTCGCCACTCTTCAGGAGAGATAAGATGGTGGATCAACTACAAGTCTGCTTCCTCTATTGTCATCTGGAGCAATGACAGGAGGAGATTGACAATGATGAGAGAAGTACATTTAAAGTATATTGCTGAATACACTGGCTCTGATGCAAATGATTGATCTGAAGTCACAACCAGTGTCGAATTGACCTGCCAGCCTGCACTTTGTCACTTCCAGTGTGCATTTTCATCCACCGAGGGCAGGTATGGACAACTTTGATTGGGATAGGGGCCACAAAAAAATCTGAACTAATCTCATGGGGCCACAGTGTCTCATGGGTCTGCGTACCCACATCGATACCCCCCCCAGCACATTGCGAACCACTCGAGACAGCAAAGTGAGAGAGAAAAAAATGATGCGATTTTACACATTTTACAATGGGGCGTAGAGAAAATGGTACCATTTTAAAGCAAGTATTCTGCAATTCTACACATTTTTACCATGAAGCAGAGAGACGATTTTGCAATTTTATAACACAAATATTTTGCAATTAAACACATTTTCCATTGGGTGGAGTCTGTTTATGTTTTATATATTTTTTCTTTTACCCCCCTTTTCATGATATCCAATTGCGATCTTATCTCATCACTGCTACTCCCCAAAGCGGCTCGGGAGAGGCATGCCCCGCCTAGCCGCGCTTCTAAACACCCATTCGCTTAACCCGGAAGCCAGCTGCACCAATGTGTTGGAGGAAACACTGTCAAACTGACGACAAAGGTCAGCTTGCAGGCAACCGGCCTGCCACAAGGAGTCACTAGAGCGTGATGAGCCAAGTAAAGCCCCCACGGCCAAACCCTTCCCTAACCCAGATGACGCTGGGCCAATTGTGCACCGCCCTATGGGACCCGGTAAATAGCCCACCCAATTTACCTACCTCATCCCCATACTGTTTTTATTTATTTACTTTTCTGCTCTTTTGCACACCAGTATCTCTACCTGCACATGACCATCTGATCATTTATCACTCCAGTGTTAATCTGCAAAATTGTAATTATTCGCCTACCTCCTCATGCCTTTTGCACACAATGTATATAGACTCTTTTTTTTCTTTTTTCTACTGTGTTATTGACTTGTTTATTGTTGTGTAACTCTGTGTTGTTGTCTGTTCACTCTGCTATGCTTTATCTTGGCCAGGTCGCAGTTGTAAATGAGAACTTGTTCTCAACTAGCCTACCTGGTTAAATAAAGGTGAAAAAAAAAATGAAAAAAATGGAAGACTATCATACATGTTGTTGAAGTTAGTTCCATGTGTGCAGTTAAGGACAAGGCGTGCTGCTTTGTTTTGAGTCAGCTGCAGCTTTGCTAGGTCTTTCTTTGCTGAACCTGAACATATCACCGGACAGTAGTCAAGATTGGACAAGTAGTAAAGTTTATCTTTGTGTCAAAAACCCAGAACATATTTTTAAAACAGACATACAGTGCCTTCAGAAAGTATTAACACACCATTATGACAAAGTGAAAACATGCTGTTAGAAATGTTTTCAAATGTATAGAAACTGACAGATATATCTTATTTACATAAGTATTCACACCCCTGAGTCAATACTTGTAGAAGCAACTTTGGCAGCTATTACTGTACAGCTGTGAGTCATTCTGGGTAAGTCTCTAAGAACTTTCCACAACTTGATTGTGCAACATTTGCCCATTTATTATTTTCAAAAAGGGTGAAATCTGAAATATGTCTGGTGGAAAGCAGACTGAATCAGTTTTTCCACTAGGATTTTGCCTATGCAGGGCTACGTTCTGTTTATTTTATCCTGAAAAACGCCACAGTCATTAATGATGACAAGCATACCCATAACATAATGTAGCCACCACTTTGCTTGAAATTATGGAGAGTGGATTTGCCCTAAACATAACACTTTGTATTCAGGACAAAAAGTTAATTGTTTTACACCATTTTTTGCAGCATTACTTTAAATCAAATCAAATCAAATCAAATGTATTTATATAGCCCTTCGTACATCAGCTGATATCTCAAAGTGCTGTACAGAAACCCAGCCTAAAACCCCAAACAGCAAACAATGCAGGTGTAAAAGCACGGTGGCTAGGAAAAACTCCCTAGAAAGGCCAAAACCTAGGAAGAAACCTAGAGAGGAACCGGGCTATGTGGGGTGGCCAGTCCTCTTCTGGCTGTGCCGGGTAGAGATTATAACAGAACATGACCAAGATGTTCAAATGTTCATAAATGACCAGCATGGTCAAATAATAATAAGGCAGAACAGTTGAAACTGGAGCAGCAGCACAGTCAGGTAGTTAGTACTTTATTGCAAACAGGATGCATGTTTTGGAATATTTTTTATTCTTTATAGGCTTCCTTCTTTTCACTCAGTCATTTAGGTTGGTATTGTGAAGTAACTACATTGTTGGTGATCCATCCTCCGTTTTCTCCTATCACAACCATTAAACTCTTTAACTGTTTTAAAGTCACCATTGGCCTAATGGTGAAATCCCTGAGCAGTGTCCTTCCTCTCCTGCATCTGAGTTAGGAAGGACGTCTGTGTCTTTGTAGTGACTTGGTGTATTGATACACCATCCAAAGTGTAATTATTAACTTATATGATTTTTTTCACCCATCTACCAATAGGTGCCCTCCTTTATTGGGCATTGGAAAACCTCCCTGATCTTTGTGGATGAATCTGTGTTTGAAATTCACTGCTCGACTGAGGGACCTTACAGATAATTGTGTGTGGGGTACAGAGATGAGGTAGTCATAATAAAATCATTTGAAACTCTATATTTGCACACAGTCCATGCAACTTATTTGTGACTTGTGAAGCCAATTTTTACTCCTGAACTTATTTAGGCTTGCCGTGACAAAGGGTTTTGTCGTGGAAATTTCCTCTATTTACCAAATCATGGGAGCAAACCACACACACACGTCAGAGTTAGTTATAAAAGTCCATCTTTAATTATACGAGCTCTATCACAATCCTGTGACTCTCAGATAAATTCAGTGTCTCCCAGTGAATTCTCTGAGATCCCCCTTACAAATGCAACTGAGTTCCTTTTAATAGCAAAGACACACATAGTCAGACAGCATAGACATAATTCATCGTTCAGCTTTGTCTCCTTTCCCAAACCCCAGAACCATAAACCAAATCCTCCATATCAACAGGCATATATCAAATTGTCATTTAGATACAACCAACTCAAAATACAACCTCCTGGACAAACTCACAGAGAGGAGAATGAGGCTATAGGTTAAGATAGAAACAACATTAGAGGGAGCATAGAATGATTCCAGACACTGCAACCCTCCTTTTCCCACTGGGAAAGGTAGGGAGTAAAAGATATGTTTACACATGATGACACTTTGACCTCTCCCCTCTCTGTGGCCCATGCAACTTAGTTTTGACATAGAACAGATAACTGCAACCTCGCCACAGTATTATACAAAAATACCATTCTGATGAGAAGTAACTTATACACATTTGATGAATATTAAACATCTTACAAATGTTACCAACAAATTCTGATCCTTCCACGACAGTTTTCACCTTTTCAATTTGTATGAATTTGTCAAACAGTTGAAAAAGGTAATTCAACTTTGACATTATGTAGGCCACTGACATAAAATATCAGTTTCATCTATTTTAAAATCAAGGTTAAGAGAATTTGTTGAATGAAATACAATGCTTTTAGTTTTAGTTTATTGTTAGAGCCATTCTGACAGAGACTGTAACTCCTTGCTAAGAGTCTCAGTGAGCTCACTGGCTGTAGTTGCTGAAGTGTAGAGTGTGCAATCATCAGCATACATAATACTTTTAGCTTCTTGTAAGACAAGTGGCAAATCATTTGTAAAAATAGAAAAGGGTAACAGCCCTTAGGGATACCCTTCTGTACATACTGTGTCTGATGTTACATTTTAGACATTTCAGAGACGCTCTTATCCAGAATGATTGAGTCCAACCTTTTTTCATACTCTCCCCCCTTGGGAATCTAACCCACAGCTCTGGCGTTGTAACCGCCATGCTCTACCAAATGAGCTACACGGGACATGTTATTGACGCTTCTATCAAAGAACACTCTGGGTTATTTTGGATTAGGTAACTCTCCAACCATGTGATGGCAGGTGATGTAAAGCCATAACGAGTGAGTTTTTATAATAACAATGTATGTTTAATAACATCAAAGGCTGCACTGAAATCCAACAATACAGCTTCAACTATCATCTTGCTATCCATTTATTTTAGCCAATCATCAGCCATCTGAGTCAGTGTAGTACAAGTTAAGTACCCTTCCCTATGCATACTGACAGTCAGTAGTTAACTTGTCCTTTGACAAATTGCATTCAATTTGTCCGAACACAAATTTCTCTATCCGTTTACTAAGAACAGGCAGCACTGTGGTGAATGTGGTGGTAGTAAATGACTGGTACAGTCAGTGCGTGTGGGTGTATAGTTTAATCAATTCATTTGTCCGTCACCTTTTGGAGTGGCTGCCATCCCATACTTCAAAGCAAACTTCTGTGAGTTATGGCATTTCAAAACCAAAAACAACCTCTGAAAGGGAGGAAAAAAAAAAACGAGACAGACAGGCAGCTTATCCCCACACCCAGAGACACAGAGCGAAGGGAAGGATTCAGCTGTTGAGGAGAGAAATGATACAGGCCTCAGAGAAGGTGAAGGGTGTCGAGGAGAGGGTGGAATGGAAGGGAGGGACGGAAGGGAGAGAGGGGAGGGAGATAGAGGGAGGACGGCTGAGAGAAGAGAAGAAAGGAGGAGAGGGTGGAATGGAAGGGAGGGACGGAAGGGAGAGAGGGGAGGGAGATAGAGGGAGGACGGCAGAGAGAAGAGAAGAAAGGAGGAGAGGGTGGAATGGAAGGGAGGGACGGAAGGGAGAGAGGGGAGGGAGATAGAGGGAGGACGGCTGAGAGAAGAGAAGAAAGGAGGAGAGGGTGGAATGGAAGGGAGGGACGGAAGGGAGAGAGGGGAGGGAGATAGAGGGAGGACGGCTGAGAGAAGAGAAGAAAGGAGGAGAGGGTGGAATGGAAGGGAGGGACGGAAGGGAGAGAGGGGAGGGAGATAGAGGGAGGACGGCAGAGAGAAGAGAAGAAAGGAGGAGAGGGTGGAATGGAAGGGAGGGACGGAAGGAAGAGAGGGGAGGGAGATAGAGGGAGGACGGCAGAGAGAAGAGAAGAAAGGAGGAGAGGGTGGAATGGAAGGGAGGGAAGGAAGGAAGGGAGAGAGGGGAAGGAGATAGAGGGAGGACGGCAGAGAGAAGAGAAGAAAGGAGGAGAGGGAGCAGTTGACTAACGCAGTGATAACATTTCACCACACAGCTGAAGGTGAACCATCATCACCTAAACGAAAGCCAGCGGGAGCCTGACTTTCCGTGTGTCTTTCCATGTGTCTGTCTGTCTGTGTGTGTGTGTTGTGTATGATAGAGGGCAGCACCAGTGGGAGTTTGTCAGCACAGTGTGAGATTACTCAATGGGTGAGAAGAACGACGTAATTCGAACGGTGATGGCAGGTGTGTGCGTGTGTGTGTGTGTGTGTGTGTGTGTGTGTGCGTGTGCGTGTGCGTGTGCGTGTGCGTGTGTGCGTGTGTGTGTGTGTGTGTGTGTGCACGGCTTGAGTGATGTTGTAAACTAAACACTAATGTCCTTTTCCACTTCAATACATTTGGGAAACTGACATTAAAGTATGTGTGGCCAAGTACTATAATGCTGTAAGGCCACTATTAAATTCCTATTCTCCATATCCACTCCATGTTGTGCAAATGGATATGGTTTCTAGTCTACATTCAGCAAACAAGTATACACTATATGTACAAAAGTATGTGGACACCCTTTCAAATTTGTGGATTTAGCTATTTCAGCCACACCCGTTGCTGACAGGTGTATAAAATCGAGCACACAGCCATTCAATCTCCATAGACAAACATTGCCAGTAGAATGGCCTTACTGAAGAGCTCAGGGACTTTCAACATGGCACTGTCATAGGATGCCACCTTTCCAAAGAGTAAGTTTGTCAAATTTCTGCCTTGCTAGAGTTGCTCCGATCAACTGTGAGTGCTGTTATTGTGAAGTGGAAATGTTTAGGAAAAACAACGGCTCAGCTGCAAAGTGGTAGGCAATACAAGATCACAAAACATGACTGCAGAATGCTAAAGCGGGTAGCATGTAAAAAACGTCTGTCCTCGGCTGCAACACTCACTACCGAGTTCCAAACTGCCTCTGGAAGCAACGTCAGCACAAGAGCTGTTCGTCGGGAGCTTGTGTGCGGCCAAGCAGCCACACACAAAGCAATGATAACGGCACGTGTTTCCTTGCAGGTAATCATGGTTGAGAGAGGAGGAAGAATGATTCCAAGCACCACCCTCCTTTTGAAGCTTCCATTCTGTTATTCGAACTCAATCAGCATGACAGAGTGATCTCCAGCCTTGTCCTCGTCAACACTCACACCTGTGTTAACAAGAGAATCACTGACATGATGTCAGCTGGTCCTTTTGTGGCAGGGCTGAAATGCAGTGGAAATGTTTGTTTGGGATTTAGTTAATTTGCATGGCAAAGAGGGACTTGGCAATTAATTGCAATTCATCTGATCACTCTTCATAACATTCTGGAGTATATGCTATTTGCCATTATACAAACTGAGGCAGCAGACTTTATGAAAATTCACATTTGTGTCATTCTCAAAACATTTGGCCACGACTGTACATTCACATTCTAGACAATTCTGCACTTCCAACTTTGTGGCAACAGTTTGGGGAAGGCCCTTTCCTGTTTCAGCATGATGATGTCCACATGTACAAAGCAAGGTCCATACATAAATGGTTTGTAGAGATCGGTGTAGAAGAACTTGACTGGCCCTGACCTCAACTCCATTGAACACCTTTGGGATGAATTGGAACGCCGACTGCGAGCCAGGCCTAATCGCCCAACATCAGTGCCCGGCCTCACTAAAGCTGAATGGAAACAAGTCCCCGCAGCAATGTTCCAACATCTAGTGGAAAGCCTTCCCATAAGAGTGGAGGCTGTTGCAACAGCAAAGGTGGGGACCAACTCCATATTAATGCCCATGATTTTAGAATGAGATGTTTGACGAGCATGTGTCCACATACTTTTTGGTAATGAAGTGTACGCTCCCAACCGTATGTGTCAGTGCGGCAGTTAGTCTAGTGGTTAGATCATTGGGCCAGTAACCGAAAGGCTGCTGGATCAAATTCCTGAGCTGACAAGGTAAAAATCGGTCGTTCTGCCCCTGAACAAGGCAGTTAACCCACTGTTCCCCTGTAGGCTGTCACTGTAAATAGGAATTTGTTCTTAACTTACTTGCCTAGTTAAATGAAGGTTAAATTCATGAATTGGATGAAGCACATGTATTCTCCCAGGGCAGTCTATAATAATGTTATAGAAAGCAAATAGAAAATGATGTCCTTCTGCAGTAGGTAGACTGTATATGGTGTTTGTGTTCTGGAACCCACAGAACCATCCGTCGTCAGAGATGTGTGTTTCCATCTGTCACTCCAGGCCATTTGAATACAGCTACATTCTAGAAGCATGACACTTCTGTAGCAAGTACTCCTGTTTGTAAAGTTGCCCATTTCCCCTGACTATTCCATTATTTCACTGCTTGTGTGTGTTTTTTGTGTGTGTTTGTCTGTGTGTTTTGAGTGTGTGCGTGCTCCTGGCACCCCATTGCCTGGAGCCAGCCAGTCAGCCCTCTCTGAAGTGTTAAAAAACAGGCGTTTGAAAGCGGAGGCATGGAGTTCACTGTACTGTTTTCGGACGAGTGCCGTGGACCACAGATTTATGATTACTACAGGGTTGTTTTGCTACACTTTGACACTGACAAACAAGCCCCAGCAGCATGCCTTGAGGAAGGCAAAACAGTACAAGAATAAGACCCAAATCAATACCCATGAATTACATTTCTGATACAACTATGTAGAAAACAAAACAAATATCCAAGATGCCAGACAAATAGAGCATTTTATGATAGAGTCAGTATTTGATTGGCTAAGAAATCATGATCATGCAATACAGTGGCTCGTGGACGTAAATGCTGCAATGCACTTGCACAATCTATCTCAAAGACAAGACAAGATAATAACAGAAATAAAAATGTCATATCCATGGTACACAGAGAAAATAATCAATAAGATCAGAAGTGTTTTCAGGCCATTTCTTTATTCTCTTATCTACAGTCTAAAGAGAAGAATAGAAGGATGCAGAAAAAAGAAGGAGAAATGAATTCTATTGTCCCCTACCCAGTCAGTTAGTACCTCAAATCAATCAAATCAAATCAAATCAAATGTATTTGTCACATACACATGGTTAGCAGATGTTAATGCGAGTGTAGCGAAATGCTTGTGCTTCTAGTTCCGACAATGCAGTAATAACCAACGAGTAATCTAACTAACAATTCCAAAACTACTACCTTATACACACAAGTGTAAAGGGATAAAGAATATGTACATAAAGATATATGAATGAGTGATGGTACAGAGCGGCATAGGCAAGATGCAGTAGATGGTATCGAGTACAGTATATACATATGAGATGAGTATGTAAACAAAGTGGCATAGTTTAAAGTGGCTAGTGATACATGTATTACATAAAGATGCAGTAGATGATATAGAGTACAGTATATACGTATACATATGAGATGAATAATGTAGGGTATGTAAACATTATATTAAGTAGCATTGTTTAAAGTGGCTAGTGATATATTTTACATCAATTCCCATCAATTCCCATTATTAAAGTGGCTGGAGTTGAGTCAGTGTGTTGGCAGCAGCCACTCAATGTTGGTGGTGGCTGTTTAACAGTCTGATGGCCTTGAGATAGAAGCTGTTTTTCAGTCTCTCGGTCCCAGCTTTGATGCACCTGTACTGACCTCGCCTTCTGGATGATAGCAGGGTCAACAGGCAGTGGCTCGGGTGGTTGTTGTCCTTGATGATCTTTATGGCCTTCCTGTGACATCGGGTGGTGTAGGTGTCCTGGAGGGCAGTTAGTTTGCCCCCGGTGAAGCGTTGTGCAGACCTCACTACCCTCTGGAGAGCCTTACGGTTGTGGGCGGAGCAGTTGCCGTACCAGGCGGTGATACAGCCCGACAGGATGCTCTCGACTGTGCATCTGTAGAAGTTTGTGAATGCTTTTGGTGACAAGCCAAATTTCTTCAGCCTCCTGAGGTTGAAGAGGCGCTGCTGGGCCTTCTTCACGATGCTGTCTGCGTGGGTGGACCAATTCAGTTTGTCTGTGATGTGTATGCCGAGAAACTTAAAACTTACTACCCTCTCCACTACTGTCCCATCGATATGGATAGGGGGGTGTTCCCTCTGCTGTTTCCTGAAGTCCACAATCATCTCCTTAGTTTTGTTGACGTTGAGTGTGAGGTTATTTTCCTGACACCACACTCTGAGGGCCCTCACCTCCTCCCTGTAGGCCGTCTCGTCGTTGTTGGTAATCAAGGCTACCACTGTTGTGTCGTCCGCAAACGTGATGATTGAGTTGGAGGCGTGCGTGGCCACGCAGTCGTGGGTGAACAGGGAGTACAGGACAGGGCTCAGAACCTAGAGACATATCGATGGGATCTGTAAGAGAGAGGAACATCCACCCTGAGCGGTCGATCTCACCAGACCCAATGGGTCAATGCCACCACCTGTGGATCCTGGGACCCAGGGCCTATTCACTCTGGGTCGATGTGGCTACACCATAGAACAGAGCCTGGAGACTGGGGAGGGCAGTCAATGTAAAATCAATGTAGTGCCCCCCCTGGTCGCAGGTCAGAGACTGGGGATATTCGGGTCGATGTTGCCTCGCTAATGTTTCAGGCTGGGTGGGTTCCTCAATAGTCCCTTTGTGGTAGTTTAGGGTTCATTCTTCTATTCTCTGCTTATAGTACTGTTTGACAGACAGTAGGCATAGCTAGCTACACATTCTATCTTCCCAAGTAATCTTGGAAAATCAGCAACCGATAAACCTCAGCCACCGATCAATCTTAGTTTATCAGATGACTTCACTATCCTTAACCTATTTATATTCTGGTCAATGAGGTATGAGAGCATTATTACATGTTTTCCTAGATTATATTCTATTATTTCATCTGCTTGGTCACCATGAGCATTTGCCCATTCTTTAGTAGTGTTAAGCAGACTGTTATGAAGAGGACTGTACTCAGGGGTATTCAGGGGTAATGTTGCTCAGTGATATCTCTTGTGCCAGACAGACACTGTCCGTGATTGAGTTGTCCAGACAGACTTGATCAAACATAACTCAATAAATCATACTTTCCTCTGTATTCAGAACATGGAGAGAGAGAGAGAGAGAGAGAGAGAGAGAGAGAGAGAGAGAGAGAGAGAGAGAGAGAGAGAGAGAGAGAGAGAGAGAGAGAGAGAGAGAGAGAGAGAGAGAGAGAGAGAGAGAGAGAGAGAGAGAGAGAGAGAGAGAGAAATCAGTCAGTGTAAATAACACTAAGCCTAATGCAGCTCTGCTGTGTGGCCCAATGCCCACATCATTAGTCTGCAGAGAGAGCAAAGGCCTGTTTGCTTGCTACGGGGAATTAACTAGCTCCTTAGCCCATAATCAAACAGTCCAATATAATTATTTCTCTTACTGAGCCCAACCTAACAAATAGATTTATTGTTCTTTTCTTCTTTCTTTTTTAGTGACCCTTCTTCTTCCTCTCTAATTTACTGTTTGCTGTGACCGCATGCACAACATTCAATCCCTTGTATTTTCAAGCGATTTCTAAGTAAATTCATGTAATTTCCAAGACTTGGTTTCATCCTGTTGGCTACAGATTGTTGTTATGTACTCACTTATTATAGACACATTTGTTCATCACCTGACTGTCATAGATCCCACAGTCCCCTATTGATAGTCTATAGATGTTGAAACGATCATCAAACTATCAACAGCAACTTTGTTGATATGCAACAACTTGTTACGGTTAGTTGATAGTTGAGTAGCTTATTCACAGTTAGTTGTAAATAAAGTGTTAATGTCTGTCTGCTTTGGGTTCACTATTAACTATGTCAGCAGGTCTAAAGAGGACAGGGCAGACTTGTCAATCATACAGTATGAGGACTATATCTCAATATGTGGACTTTATCTCAATATGTGGACTATATCTCAATATGTGGACTATATCTCAATATGTGGACCATTGCTCAATATGTGGACTATAGCTCAATATGTGGACTATTGCTCAGTATGTGGACTACAGCTCAATATGTGGACCATTGCTCAGTATCTGGACTATAGCTCAGTATGTGGACCATAGCTCAGTATGTGGACCATAATTTGGTTTGTGGACCATAGCTCAGTATGTGGACCATAGCTCAGTATGTGGACCATTGCTCAGTATCTGGACTATAGCTCAGTATGTGGACCATAGCTCAGTATGTGGACCATAATTTGGTTTGTGGACCATAGCTCAGTATGTGGACCATAGCTCAGTATGTGGACCATTGCTCAGTATGTGGACCATAGCTCAGTATGTGGACCATAGCTCAGTATGTGGACAATAGCTCAGTACGTGGACCATTGCTCAGTATGTGGACCATAATTCAGGATGTGGACCATCATTCAGTAGGTGGACCATAATTCAGTATGTGGACCATAATTCAGTATGTGGACCATAGCTCAGTATTTGGACCATAATTCAGTATGTGGACCATAGCTCAGTACGTGGACCATAGCTCAGTATGTGGACCATAGCTCAATATGTGGACCATAATTCAGTATGTGGATCATAATTCAGTGTGTGGACCATAATTCAGTATGTGGATCATAATTCAGTATTTGGACCATAATTCAGTATGTGGACCATAGCTCAATATGTGGACCATAATTCAGTATGTGGACCATAATTCAGTATGTGGATAATAATTCAGTATGTGGATCATAATTCAGTATGTGGACCGTAGCTCAATATGTGGACCATAATTCAGTATGTGGATCATAATTCAGTTTGTGGACCATAGCTCAGTATGTGGACCATAGCTCAGTATGTGGACCATAATTCAGTTTGTGGACCATAGCTCAGTATGTGGACCATAGCTCAGTACGTGGACCATTGCTCAGTATGTGGACCATAATTCAGGATGTGGACCATCATTCAGTAGGTGGACCATAATTCAGTATGTGGACCATAATTCAGTATGTGGACCATTGCTCAGTATGTGGACCATATCTCAGTATGTGGACCATAATTCAGTATGTGGACCATAGCTCAGTACGTGGACCATAGCTCAGTATGTGAACCATAGCTCAATATGTGGACCATAATTCAGTATGTGGATCATAATTCAGTGTGTGGACCATAATTCAGTATGTGGATCATAATTCAGTATTTGGACCATAATTCAGTATGTGGACCATAGCTCAGTAAGTGGACCATTGCTCAGTATGTGGACCATAGCTCAGTATGTGGACCATAGCTCAGTATGTGGACAATAGCTCAGTACGTGGACCATTGCTCAGTATGTGGACCATAATTCAGGATGTGGACCATCATTCAGTAGGTGGACCATAATTCAGTATGTGGACCATAATTCAGTATGTGGACCATAGCTCAGTATGTGGACCATAGCTCAATATGTGGACCATAATTCAGTATGTGGATCATAATTCAGTGTGTGGACCATAATTCAGTATGTGGATCATAATTCAGTATTTGGACCATAATTCAGTATGTGGACCATAGCTCAATATGTGGACCATAATTCAGTATGTGGACCATAATTCAATATGTGGATAATAATTCAGTATGTGGATCATAATTCAGTATGTGGACCGTAGCTCAATATGTGGACCATAATTCAGTATGTGGATCATAATTCAGTTTGTGGACCATAGCTCAGTATGTGGACCATAGCTCAGTATGTGGACCATAATTCAGTTTGTGGACCATAGCTCAGTATGTGGACCATAGCTCAGTACGTGGACCATTGCTCAGTATGTGGACCATAATTCAGGATGTGGACCATCATTCAGTAGGTGGACCATAATTCAGTATGTGGACCATAATTCAGTATGTGGACCATTGCTCAGTATGTGGACCATAATTCAGGATGTGGACCATCATTCAGTTTGTGGACCATAGCTCAGTATGTGGACCATAGCTCAGTATGTGGACCATTGCTCAGTATGTGGACCATAATTCAGGATGTGGACCATCATTCAGTTTGTGGACCATAGATCAGTACATGGACCATAGCTCAGTATGTGGACCATAGCTCAGTATGTGGACCATTGCTCAGTATGTGGACCATAGCTCAGTACGTGGACCACTGCTCAGTATGTGGACCATAATTAAGGATGTGGACCATCATTCAGTAGGTGGACCATAATTCAGTATGTGGACCATAATTCAGTATTTGGACCATAATTCAGTATGTGGACCATAGCTCAGTATGTGGACCATAGTTTAGTATGTGGACCATAATTCAGTATGTAGACCATAATTCAGTATGTAGACCATAATTCAGCATGTGGATCGTAATTCAGTATGTGGACCATAATTCAGTATGTGGACCATAATTCAGTATGTGGACCATAATTCAGTATGTGGATAATAATTCAGTATGTGGATCATAATTCAGTATGTGGACCATAGCTCAGTATGTGGACCATAGCTCAGTATGTGGACCATAATTCAGTTTGTGGACCATAGCTCAGTATGTGGACCATAGCTCAGTATGTGGACCATAGCTCAGTATGTGGACCATAATTCAGTTTGTGCACCATAGCTCAGTATGTGGACCATAGCTCAGTATGTGGACCATTGCTCAGTATGTGGACCATAATTCAGGATGTGGACCATCATTCAGTTTGTGGA